>NC_058403.1:127778179-127952586 GCF_002201575.2 Neomonachus schauinslandi
ATATATATATATATATATATATATATATATATATATATATATATATACACACACACACATACATATATATACACACACGAAGTATACACCCAAAAAAAACTGAAAACATATATTCACACAAAAACCTGTACATGAATACAGCAGTATTAGTCACAATAGCCAAAAAGTAGAAACAACCCAATGTCCATCAACTGATGAATAGATAAACAAAATGTGGTATATCCAAATGGAATATTATTTAACAACAAAAAAAAATAATGAAATGATACAGTCTATAAATGGCCGAATGCTGGAAACATGCTAAAGTGAAAGAAGTCAGACAAAAAAAGGTCACATATTCATAATTCCATTTACATGAAATATCTAGAATAGGCAAATCCATAGACACAAAAAGTGGGTTAGTAGTTGTCAAGGGTTGGAGAGAGGAGACAACAGAAAGTGTTTGCTAATGAGTAAGGGGTTTCTTTTGGGGGTGATGGAAATGTTCTGGAATTAGTTTGACCCATAACTTTGTGCATAGACTAAAATCCACTGAACTACGCACTTTAAAAAGGGAAATTTTATAGTATACAAATTATATCTCAAAAATAAAAACCAATAAATGACAGGATCTGCAAAATAATTTAATTTACTCCAGCCTGTAGCTGACTTTGGGTCTAAAACTATGCATCCAGAACAAAGATTTAGTTGAAGACTGATTTCAAACACTTGTGGGACCTTAGATAAATTCCCAAGTAGAGAAAATGTAGAAATGAAAGCTGTAACTAAGGAACCAAGTGAGCAAGCCCAAGGGAATGATCACCAGAGCACAGCTCCTTTCAAGTGAACTGCTATCAGCCAAAACAATTATAGCTGTACCTAACTCTAAGCAAGTCCAGTCCTCTTAAGAACAGATCTTCACTACAGAAAAATGGAGAAGGGATAAGGTCACCATTTACTTCAAAAAGATTTAAGAAACTAAAATCAAACATGATGTGGGAAGATCCTAAAATAAAATGCAAACAGTTAATACACCTAATTTAATTCTAAATGAATAATATAACCATGCAGAAAGAGGGAAAACAAGAACTACCCTAACTTTGGAAAATAGATTTTTGACCATATACTGTAAAGCTGAAGACAAATATACCCTAGTTTTTAAATGTATCTCTCACAGGGAAATAGATTAGCAATTCTGAAACTACTTCTGTGCATGTGTGTGTGTGTACTATGATTGAACAGATAATATACTGTGGATAAGAACCAAATTTCTCACCTCTGAAGAAGGAAGTGACAGCACAAAAGGCAAAGGGGGAAAACTCTAGAATGAATCCTGAGGTCATGGTTTTCAATTTATATAGACGGATAGATAAGGAAATAAAAATATAGGTATATATATTACTATACATCTACCTGCTAACTCTATCTACAGAAAGAACTGAGAAACAATGGCACCCCATCTGTACTGAGCACAGATGACACTCAGATCTTGGTTTCTAGATACCATTCTCCAATTAAATGAACATGCCTTCCTTGGAGAAATGACTGATTGTGTATGTATGTGGCTGGTATAAAGGGGAAAAACAGAGATGCACCTAAAACATCTTGTGGTGCCAGAAAGTAAATTAGAAGTCACAAAATGATGGGGGCATTGTAGAAAGGAAACAGGAGCAAATCTGAAAGCGTTCTCAATAACCAAAGCTGGAATGATTTGAGCAACAAAGTATTAAATTTTAACCCAAACAGTAAAATAAATATCTATAAATCCATGTAAATAAATTGGATAATTAATAAATGGAGGAAAAGGGACAGTTCTTCCTTAACAGAAATCCAGTTAATATAGAAGGAATGAAAGAAACAAAATCATCATTAAGCAAACCCCACAGTAATAATGGCAGCCAGCAAGAACCATTGATGCAAAAATTAGCCTGTGAAATGTATGATGACATGCAAGATATTTGCAGTTTCAAAGTACCTCCCCACAAAAGGAAAGTATTAATTACAAAGGAATGATTACATTACTAAAGAAATTACATTTATTATTCAATACAAAAGGAAAAACAGTAACTTTACAGTGGAGAAACCTGGCAGACACCACCTTAACCTTAATCATATTAACATGACAGGCCCTAAGACATACTAATCATGAGCATACATGAGACAAATCCAACTGAGGGACATTTTTTTTTTCATTAACATATAATGTATTATTTGTTTCAGGGGTACAGGTCTGTGATTCATCAGTCTTACACAATTCACAGCACTCACCAAAGCACATACGCTCCCCAATGTCCATCACCCAGCCACCTCATCCCTCCCACACCACTCCACTCCAGCAACCCTCAGTTTGTTTCCTGAGATTAAGAGTCTCTTATGGTTTGTCTCCCTCTCTGGTTTCACCTTGTTTCATTTTTTTTGAGGGACATTCTTAAAACATAACTGACCAGTACTCTTCAAAAGTGTCAAGATCATGAAAAATGAAAAAAAGACCAGAGAATTTAATAGATGGAAGGAAACTAAGAAAATATAATAAACTAAATGCAAGGTGGAATCCAGAATTGGATCCCAGAGCAGAAAAAGGATAGTTTATAAATGTGAATGTCTTGGTTTTGATCATTGTACTATGATTATATAAGATTATATAAGATGTTAACAGAGAAAAGGGTTTATCAGAACTCTTTATACAAATTTTGCACCTTTGATGTAAGTCTAAAATTATTTCAGTTTAAAAGTTTAAAGATTTTACAAATACCTCTGAAAGTAAAGCAAATCTTTCTTCTATAATTAGAAGTCAAACAACACTTTAACAACAGTTAAGCAATTACACCTGGAAAGAATTTGGCTTTTTTTTTTTTTTTTTTACTAAGTTAAAAGTGGGCATAATACTCCATTTACTGATAAATCAGTTTGTAGAAATTATTCCAAGTCCTGAGACAAATTCAGTACAAAGATGAGGGACAGGGTATCATATCCTTTACATATTTTAAAAATCTGTCCATTTTGTTATTACCCTACATTAAACATGGAGCTGTTTTTAAAGCTCTCAGCTAGCAACAATTATTTTACTAGTAATATCAGAGTAAAAAAAAAAAGTTGGACTAGCCAGTAATTCAACTATAGAAACATATGGTACATTCCTTCATTCCTTCTCCTAGTTCCTCCATTTGTCCAATGGCATTCCTTTCACATAGGAGTTAACTGGTAGGCTTAATTTTACAGGCTATGGCAACCAAACCCTTATGAAATCAAAGACATGAATGCAGCATCCTTCACACCCTGTACTCAACTGATCTAAATGTCTACAGGTACAAGAGAGAACCATGTAATAAGCCCTTAAAAGCAACCTGTGGTCGGATACAATTTATATCATCAAAAGCCACCAACTTTGAACTCTACAGGTTTAAGCTGAATGAGAATTTCTTCGCTACCACAAAATGTACTCTATTATCACTTATACAATATTTTCCATTTTAAGTGGTTTTCCTCAAGTTATTTAATTTTTCTGATCAACTATTTAATGAATGGTATGTTTAAATCACCTTAGTTTAATATGAGAAATAGGAAGAATGTTATTTATAAATTCCACTGCTATTAATAAAAGAAACACTAGTAAGAGTCCAATAAATAGTTCACTAAACTCAAACACCTTTATCTATTAATCTCATGTTGTAGATGGGGATATTAAAAGTATAGGGAGACTAAACCAATCTTTTCCCTAAAAGGAAAGAGAAAGCAGCAAAGAACTCCTTAAAAAGGAGAATGGTACACAACTAGGTACATGTAAACAGATCAGTAAACACGGTGAGGCTATGGCTAGAATACATTTTCAAGGTTATGGTCCTTGTATTAAAATCGAAAATACATGTGTCCTGACCCTAGCATGAGTCAAAGAGCTGGTGGTAATTTCTACACTTCACAAAAGAGTAAAAAAAGTACTTTTTCTTAAGTAAAAGAAAGCTACCCAATGAAGACCTTAATAAGTAAATCTAAGGGGGGCACCTGGGTGGCTCAGTCAGTTAAGCGTCTGCCTTCAGCTCAGCTCAGGATCTCAGAGTCCTAGGATTGAGCCCCATGTGGGGCTCCCTGCTCAGCGGGGAGTCTGCTTCTCCCTCTCCCTTGCCCCTCCCCCACACATTCTCTCTCTCTCTCTCTCTCTCTCTCTGCCCCCCATAACTAAAATCTTTTAAAAAAGAGAAAATTTCCTATAAAAAAAAAAAGTAAATCTGAGAAAGAGTTACGACTTCAGAGAAGATCTACTTGAAATTTTGTAAATGGATAAAAAAGGAAAGAGCTTTACAGACACAGGTCTGGCATTTTCCAAAAGAAGTAACTCACAACACTTCAGTTTTGATTTCAAAGAACAGTAAAATTTCTTTCAAACAGTAAAAGATCTCACAGCAAGTAAAATTATGAGTTTAACCTCATTAGTAGGTAAAACATTTAATCCAGATTTCAACATTTCTACCTACTGCTAATTACAAATCATGAAATACTCAAAACCCAAAACCATAATGTGATGCAACCATGACAGAATCATTAAGATTATAAAAACCGTTATAGGTTTCCCGGGCATTCCATTCATCTCTCAGAAAAATATGTGAAGTTTTGAAATTAGAAGTTGTTTAATAGACAAATGACAAAAATAATTTCCTCATTTTCATCAACCAAGGTAAGGGAAATTAGCATTTGCTGAGCAGCCCTTTCATGCCAGGCACCTAGCCCTATTTAATCCTAACAAGCTTGAAGTAGAATACATCATCATCCCTTTACAAGTGAGGAAACCAAGGCTTAGAGGAGTTAACTTCCTGGCCCTTGGTTAGAACAATGTTTCTCAAATTCAGCACCCTTGACATTTAGAGCCAGTTAATTCCTTGTTGGGGGGTCAAGGGGAAGGGACTGTCTTGTACACAGTAGGATGTTTACCAGCATCCCTCGCCTCTACTCACTGGATGCCAGTAGCACCCTTCTAGTTTTAACTAAAATATCTCTAGATATTGCCAAATGTCCCTGGAGGGCAAAATCACCCCTAGCTGAGAACCAATAAAAGTGAAGAAGCCAGCATTTTCATTCAATGGACAATAGAATAGCTACATGCCAAATGCTAATCAAAATGAATTAGGGGCAACTGAAGGTCTTTGCCCTCAAGAGCTCACTTTGAACCCTAGTCTTCTAGCCCAATTGGTGTTCAATTTTAAAGCCTCCCTCCATACACAGACCTATGACATGCAAGCCATGACAGTCTGACCTCTGACATACTCTGCTTGGCCTGTCGCCAACTCAGCTAACTCCTCCAACTAGCCAACAGTACTTCTACTCACCCAGTTATGCTGGCTGAACAGCTTGTAGTCATTCTGACTCAACCTTCCCCTTCATTTCCTGTATCTAATCACTACCCAACTTCTGCCGGTTTTTCCTAGGAGTAAAATGTCTCTCTCATCCATCCCCACTCTCCATTGCCATCCTTCTAATATAAACACAGCCCATCTCCTCTCTTTTTTTCTAGGAACAGAAAAAATCAGAAGGAACTAATCTCTCTTGGTCCCTCAAAGGAATGAAGGGTATACATAAAGATATCATAATTGAATACCAGCCTCTAGGGTAGGGGGCTGGCAGACCTCAAACTGGCAGACCTCAAACCCTCCTCTTCTGGAGTGAGAAAAGAAACTGGAATTTCCCATCTGGTCACTGACCCTTTTTTTTTTTTTGAGAGAGCGAGCGAGAACGTGCATTGGAGGGGCAGAGGAGAGAATCCCAAGCGGACTCCACACCCAGTGCAGAGCCCCACGCAGGGCTCAATCTCAGAACCCTGAGATCATGATCTGAGCCGAAATCAAGAGTCAGATGCTTAACCCACTGAGCCACCCAGGCACCCATGATCATTGACACTTTCACAGTCAGATGTTAACTCTCAGTAAATAGCAACCCTGACAAGCATTAAGAAAAGGACATAGCAGAGATTAGTTTGCATAGCCATTAAAAAGCAGCTTGCATGTTATTTTGGGCACTTGTGCCACGAACAGCTTTTGCCTGCTCTTCGGGAATGTACAATTGACAACAGAAAAGAGAGGGGAGATTCCCAAAGAAAATTTGATCCAACTAACCTTTCTGCCTCTCCCAATATATAAAGCCAGATGAAGGTAGGTAATGCAAACATTCCACTATGGAAAGTCTAAAAGAGATGGTCAAACAAAATAATGAAATAATTACAAAGGCACATAAAGATATATTCACAACATATATGAATATATAGCACCAAGAAACTAATTTATTTATACTGCAAATGAAAGGCTCTGATTTAAGATAAGAGGGAATCCAGGACCTGTTTTAAAGTTTATCTGTCCCTTAGGCAGGGAACAAAATTTTATTGTATTAATGATCCTTAGAAAATGCTTTATCCTTTTTAAGACCCCACAATCAAGATAACTTTAAATCCAGTATCTGAAATTCACAACCTAATCAAAAGTTTTGATTTATACTTCCCAGTTTTAAAAAATATTCAAGAAAATTATGATGGGTGACATCCTAAATATTTCTGCTTCTGTTATCATTTCTGAGTTTTCCTATAAAGTGGCAAATATATTTAGTGTCAGGATCCTACTGCTATTCCAACTTTGTCAGGTTCTTCAAGTAAATAAATAAGTGAAAATAATTTCTACAAGGATGTGTCCATGTCTCACAATTTTCAGAAAGAATAAAGACGTATCATGCGTATCCTGTTTAGGACAACGCCTTTATGAAAAGATCAAAAGTCAAGCCAAAAGCCTTAATTAAGCAACTGTAATTAATAGGTATGTTAAATAATTCCAATTCACACATTCTCTATTATCTGTAGGAGAAAGAAAAAGCAGTGATTGAAGCTGAATTAGATGCCCAGTTACAGCCATTTTAAGGTGCTACTTTTAACCCACACTATTAGTTTCTTTTTGGCTATAACCTATGATACCATACCCTTGCAACATTTCACTCAAATTTTTTCTAAATGTATCCAATAAGCTTAGCCTAAACTAATTTCATTCAACACAATTTGAGTAATTTCCTTGTAATTCCAAGATTTATGCTTTCCTCAATAGTAACTTAAAGCACTGAAGATGGAAGACATAATTAACAAATGCATCAATTTAGCCTGACATTTCTTTTTCAGAGAAATACTTTGCTGTACAACATCATGGCTTTAATACAGAGTTCGCCCAATCAGTTTTTATTTTACTGCCTTTTACCAACACTTGTCCATATGAAAATCATAAAGATAATCTTGTCACAACTGAAGCCTGAAATCACTATAAAAAGAATATGTCTTTTGGGCGCCTTGGTTAAGCGACCCTGGATCGAGTCCCGCATCGGGCTCCCTGCTCGGCAGGGAGTCTGCTTCTCCCTGACCCTCCCCCCTCTCATGTGCTCTCTCTCATTCTCTCTCTCTCAAATAAATAAATAAAATCTTTAATAAAAAAAAAAAAAGAATATGTCTTTTAACAAAGTAAATAGTGGAGGACCTTTTGAACTAACCCGAAAAGTTGTTTAAGATGTTACATTTAACAACTATGTAATTTAAAATTCACACCAGCTACCTTTACCATCAAGCTATGGTATTCTTTCCAGCTTTAAAACAAAATATAACCTAAACATATTATGGTTAACTAAGATCTCAAAAGAAAATCAACCTTGAATCCCCTAGGGGTGTGTTCCTAGGAGACTATTATGATCAACACTGCTTCAGTTAACAGTTTAATTCTGCTGACATTGAATGATAAAAACATTAAGACAAATCAAGTATTTAGGATTCAACTGTAGGAAGCTATTGCTTACAAATAATCTCTGCAGCATCCTTCCTCTGGGTTAAATTACTACATTTTATAAGATACTCTTCAGTTTCAACTCTTTCAGTTTCAACTCTTTTCTAGAAATATTAAGAATATTACTTTATTGACAAACGTGCAAACAAAATGTTTTCCATACCTAAAGATATAAAATATTTTTATAATCTGGCTTCCTTATTTCTAGTCAAAGGAAGGCAATTAAGGTGGTTTCTCCATTTTACTTACAGTTCCTCCAACTATCCTTATCCTAACACACAATCTTTTCTTGAGACATTCTTAGATGATTAATCATTTGACCAAGAAACTATTTTTAAAGAAAAGTGTAAATAAAAAATACTATCATTTCCAAATGCTATCCAAAAAGATCAGGGGAATTTTTTCTAGACCTATTAGCCCTGCCTATAACTATAAATTAAACATGTCCTGAAATCTTGAAATTATTTTTATGCACTAGTCAAAGAAATATTTAAAGCTATATCAGTTTCAGGTACATTAAATTCATATTTTTCTATGAGAAAGGCCAAATTTATTCCAAAGGGTCGGGGGGAACATTGCTGGGAAGAAGAAACTATCTGCAAAATTCTCCAGCTAGAAATACCTTTCTAAATAAGCCATCCCTTTAAGCATAAATAATTAATTTTTTTAAAAATCAGGAAAAGAGCCATTTACTTGTACATCTCAGATTCCTAAGTGGTATCTAAATTCAAAATAAACATGCAAAAAAGAGTTCCAAACATGCAAAAGGAGTTCCACAAAGGGATGTCTAGGACCAATCCGGGAAACTCCAGGAAATTAACACTTCAAATACTTCCTGTGACTGGCAGGAAATATTCACAAAGCATTCTGGAGGCTAAGGCTAAAAACTGGGTAAGCTCGGCTGTTAACAGTTTAAGTGAGACATGGGAGAAAGGTCCAGAAAAATTGAAACTGAAGTGCCAAAGAAAATTACCACCTTTGTTAAAATGAACCACAAGGATGAAGTTATCCCCTCCAACAACCATTGTAGACACGGCACACTATCTAAGAACCTTCATGCTAATGCCCTTGGGAGCCACTATAATTCTACACTGTACATACCTAGAGATGTAGTTTATCTACATACCTACTAGGAGTCTCTTTTTGGGGAACAGCAGTAATCACTCAATCACTAATGCATGCTAACCATGTGTCAACCATCATTCTGGGCACTTCACATACCAGGCTTCATTTGTTCCTCACATCAAACCTCCAAGAGGGCATTATCCCATTTACAGATGTGAAAACTTAGAAACACAGTAACTCATCAGATTTTTTTAGGAGAGGAAAAAGTTACCTGTCAGGATTCAAATCCAAACCTGTCTCCTTCCACACTGGCCTCTGGTTTCTTGCTAGAGCCCCAACTTTCTCTATAGAATTAAAGCCATAACAGTATAGAAAATTCTGTACTTGACTCACCCATTCCCTAACTAATAACAACTTCATACAGAGCATTTTGGCACTACTGTTCCTCCTTTCAATATTCAGCTATCATAACATTAAAGCCAGATGGCATAACAGTATGCAAACACTGAGTTAGGCTATTTATAATAATCATTTGCTGAGCACTTATTATGTGCCAGATACTGTTCTAAATGCTTATAACAATCTCATGGCGGGGGTGGGGGGGGAGGGGCTTGGGTGGCTCAGTTGGTTAAGCATCTGCCTTCTGCTCAGGTCATGATTCCAGGGTCCCGGATCCAGCTCCCTGCTCAGCAGGGAGTCTGCTTCTCCTCCCTCTGCCCCCACCCCCTGCTCCTTTTCTTTTTCTCTCTCTCTCAAATTAATAAAATCTTTAAAACTACAGTGTCATATGGCAGGTTCTATCAATACCCTTATTTTATAGATTGAAGCACAAAAAGCCAAATTATGCTAAGTGGGGATCTGGCATTCAAATCAGGTTGCCTGGCTCCACAGCACATGCTCTTAAATTCCTTCCTCTCTCCCAAGTTTCTGATTGCACCCTCTTAACTATGTAAACTAAGTATCATCAATCCCAATTTATAGAGGAGGAAACAGAGGCTAAGAAAAGTGAAGTACAGTTAACCCTTGAACACAGGTTTTAACTGTGCAGATTCACTTACATCAAGACTTTTTACAGTACAGTAAATGTATTTTCCTTACAATTTTCTTTTCTCTAGCTTACTTTCTTGTAAGAATACAGTATATAATACATATACAAAATATGTGTTAATTGACTTTATTATCGATTATCATATAGCTTCCAGTCAACAGTAAGCTATTAGTAGTTTAGTTCTGGGGGAGTCAAAAGTTATAGTACATTTTCAACTGGGGGAGGTGGCGCCCCTAAATCCCACATTGTTCAAGGGTCAACTGTAATTTGCTTAAAGTCACTCAACTTTTAGTGGTTAAGGCATGGTTTGAATCATTTTTTTTCACACTCCTAAGATATTGATACACCATGTCAAAGGAGAATACTAACTATAAAAAGAAAAGCAATAATATTCTATGTATTTCAAAATAGTCCATTGAAAATTCTAGGTTATATGCAAATTCTTCTTAAAGATGTTTAAATAGGAGAAAAGAAAAACTTATGGTAATGAGAAACTGACAAAAAAGGCCTCTTGATTATTACAGGCAGAAAACCCCTGCAAGTTTTTAAGAATTGTATCTTTTATTATGAGGCCAAATAATACAAACTCAGTCTGACACAAGCATGCACCATGCTCCCATCTCACCACCACTCCCTCTCACGCCAATAGACAATATGAGAGTCAGCTTTATTAGTCATGCTCCTTTTCCTAAGAGATCAAAAAACAAAAGCAACCTCTAAGAATACACCTACTTTGGGCTACTCTCTTAAATCTGGTAACACTCTGAAAGCAGGAGTTATTGATGTTATTTAAGATACAACTACCAAGAAACAAGTATATGAATGCATTTAATATTCTTTGTCTCTTGTGAAGAAAGGATTTGTCTTTCTGAAATCTGTAAACCAAGATAAAGAAGAGAAAGCCTCAGAAAAGTGATTTTTCCTTAACACCAGACAAAAACATCACTGCTTTCAAATGCTGTTTCTAAAGACCCAATTAGATGGTCTAACTCCTCTGCAATTATATACTTTAGTATTTCAGAAAATGTCTTCCATCAATTATCCATCTAGAGTAAAACTGAGCAATATAATCGTGCCTCTTGTATTTCCCACATATCCCAGGGTCTTGGGCAGCAAAACAAATTATGCATAGAAGAAACATCTATCCTAAAATTACCAGTTCTACTTAGGACAACTGAACTTACATTCTCAAAAACGGAAAGTGAGAAAGCAACTGAAAAACCCCATTCCATCTCCTCTGTACCAGTTACAGATTTTAAAAACCAAAAGATACAAGAAGACAAATTGTAATTTCTAAGTATGTTTCATAGCATCTTGCAGACTTGGGGGGGGGGAGGGAGAGAGATTATCATACACAAGTCAGAATTCAGACCACAGAATAAATGTGGTCGTTTCAGGAGAGAAAATCATATTCAGAGTTGTTCAACGCTTTTGGAAAATAACCAGTACCGTGTAATGAAAAGCATTAAATATTTTAATGAGACCAAAGGAATCCAGTAACGTGTGAATGATAATTTAGTAGTCCAAAGTGCACAGTAGACAAACAAGTTCCACTGTCAACCTCCTAAATGATGTTTTGAAATAAGGAGGAACTTTAAGAAAGGAAATCACCTCATGACATTCTGTTAAATTCAAAATTATCTTTTCTGAACTGAAAAACAAATCTGAGTTAATAAAAAATTGTTCCCATATGCAAATATACAGAGATGCAGTCCATCCCCTTCCCTCCCCATTTCCACTTCCCCTCGAGTGATTCCTTTCAAACAGCTATTTAAACAAGCACAGATGCTATCTGAAATGAAAACTTCCTTTCCATTCCCTAAGCTAAAGACAGCAGCTTTCTCAGGAAAGCGGAATAAAGCTCAGTCAACCCACAGTGCCTTAATTTCCGAAATGCTCTATGTTACCAAAATAAAAGCTAATATCCGAAGAAAGCAATTCCTTGTATACTTCACAAAGGAAAAAATAAAATCAGGAAAATAAAAAGGTGGAAAAAGAAAGGCAACTTAAAAGCAAACCACCACACCCTCAACTCCGCGTTGCAACCCGTCTGCCAGGGGCCTTTACCTTCATTTTCCATCGAAACTGCACTTGGGTTGATGGCTACAAAGTCTTTAGTGTCAGCCGCGGCCACACTGGGAATAGAGAGGAGGAGGACAAGGAAGAGAAGCCCCCGGAATCCCAGGCTGTCACCCCCTCTCCCGGCCACACGTCCCACGGCTGCTCCCACCACCCCTAGCAGCAGCATCTGCAAGAGAAACCAGGAGAAGCGACGCTGACGACAGAGAGGGCGAGGAGGGAGACCCCCGACCCGCCACCACGTCGGGAGCCCCCAGATCGCATGCCCACCCCCTCAGCCCCGCAACGCCCCCAGCTCAAGCCGGCGGGGCGGCGCCCTGGAGACACCCCCAAGCTGGGGTATCACCGGCCGCTCCCTCCCTCAGGACCTGGAAGTTTCTGGAAATGGGGGGCAATAGGTAATACCGGTGCCCTCCCAAAGCCCCAGACCCCCTTCCTCCGGGCTGCGGGGGACTCACCCGCGAGGCTCGCGGGAGCGCCCCGCGTGCCTGGAGCGAAGAGGAGTGGCTCGCCGAGCGGCGGCGCCAGGCAAGAGCCTGCTCCCGGCGTCAGGAAGGAGCGAACGGGAGGGCGGTCGGGGAGGGGAAAGGAGAGGAGGTGAGGGGACCCGTCAGGGTCGGCCCGGCCGGCTCGGCGCGGCCGCGCTGGTCTGCTCCCGCCTCCGCCTCCTGCGCTCGGCCCCTCCCCGCCGCCCCCCGCCCCAGCACGCCCCGTACTCCCGGGCCCGCCGCGGACCGAGCTTTGTCGCTACTACTTCCGCTGCGAGAGGAGCGCGCGCATGCGCACTCGCACGCACAGGCGCAGACGGCGGAAATGAAGCGAAGGCCGGGCCGCCCGCCCGAAAGGGCTCTGGTTGGGTGCGGAGCAGTCCCGTACGAGGGCGCGCTGGGCCAGAGCCCCGCCCCGGCCCTACCTTCCCTGTGGAGGCTCTTCGCTGACCCCTGGGACGGTACCTGCCCGTTTCTACGCACCCACTGGGCGCGAGGGTCGGAGACCCACCCGCTCCCCAGCCCCGGGCACGCATTCTCAAGAGGCAGCCGCGGGGTAGGGCCAAGCGGGCAGGTACGATCATGCTCCCTGTCCCCGAGGTATTTGAGCGCCCTCAACAAAGGCGACATGGGAAGCCCCTCCCGTCGGGGTGGCCGTCACAATCTCGGCAGGCGACGCGAGGACCTCCGAGGGAAGGGGCGAACGCAGAGGGACTCTGGTGTTCTCACTGGGACTTCCCAACCTCACTTGCAGACCCCTATTACAGCTGCTTTGCTCTGACTTGCGGGAGCAGGTCATCGCGGGGCGACTTCCCAAGGTTCTATCCCGCTAAGGGATAAGTGCCTGTGTGTAATGAGAAGGCAGGAATCAGCCGCAGAGCTCGAGGGAGGACTCAGCCTTTTCAAGTGTGTGGAACCCGAAAGGTTGGAGCAACTAGAAACTGAGCGTCCAGGGGTGGAAGCCGAAGAACGGGAATTACCTCCAGCACTGGCTATGTCTTTTGCCACTTGAACCTTTCACTTGCTCAGCATCTCACCCAGACCCCCCAGTAAGTGACTTTTTTATGGACGGTTGATGTTAATAAACTTTGGCCCGGAACCGGAGACTAAACCTAAGTCTTCTCGCACCCAAATCCACTAGAGGGCAGGGCTACACCTTCTGAGTTCGACCGCATTCGCCACAAAGAACTGTAAAAACCGCAGGAGTCCTCCCTTGTGTGCTAGAGGTATTTTTCTCCATCACCACTTATTCTCATTAAAAAATTTGCCCCTTATCTCAGGTCCTGTAACACTTCGCGATATGTTCTCTAACCACATGTTCAACGTCAAAATAAATGGACCGGGTTACCTGTGTTCCCTATTTAACCCTGTGGAATTAGTCTAGGATCAAAAGTTCTGGACAGCTTTCTAGATTTACTTTTCAATTAAGATACGTTAAGATTTTATTCAACGAGGTCACTATTAAATTCCAAAACAAACCATAAAAATCAGGATGAACTAGTTTCTAGTCTTAGAGTTACTATCTATAACACACCTTTGGCTTACATGCTTAGGGATTTTTGCCCAGCCAGCAGTGTTATAAACCTCATTTGTAAAACAAGGAATGTGCTATCTCTTGCTCAATGTTGTAATCAATTTGTAATGATTATTAGTTACTATACTTCTTGGACCTTGACACCACAAAATTGTATTAAAAACATAAGCACGTAAAGTAGAAAATGTAAATGTAGACATTATTCGATATTAACATATGATCTTACAAAATAGAGGGTAATTTCCCTATACAAAATTTGATATTGGATTGCCTTAATTAGCTCAGACATTTTTCTTTTTTTATTATTATTAACATATAATGTGTTATTTGTTTCAGGGGTACAGGTCTGTGATTCATCAGTCTTACTCAACACAAAGCACTCACCACAACACATACCCTCCCCAATGACCATCACCCAGCTACCCCATACACCCCAAGCTCAGACATTTTTTCTGAGGTAACTTCAGAATTATCTGTTGTGCACTGCAAAACCCCAGCATTAACACAGAATTCAAAACTAACTCCCCCAAGGATATATTACCCCATGGCTTAAACCTAAAGTAGCTTACAGTGGAATTTTACTTTTTGGTTGCCTAAATTGTGAAAGCCATTGTTCCTATAACTAAGGCAAAAAAGAAACTGGATAAAACCAGCTTTGTCCAGAAGAACTGTTACACACTGCCTGCATTCTTAATCCACCATCAGTCATCTCACAAACTCCTGGGCTTGGGAGCAGCAAAAAGCCTTTAAGGATAGCTAGTTCAACCCCTCAGCTGATCCTTCAGCCTTATCAACACATCTCCATAGAGTGATCCTCTATTCTGTGTCTGAACACCTCTTCTACCAAGCTAGCCAACATCACTAGCACCAGCTTTGACTTCCTATGTAAATGAAAGATAGCATTTATTAACACTGTTCAAGCCAGAGCAGTGGGGAATGCTTGAGCCATAAGCTTCAGAAATCCTCTTCCTAAAAAGAAAGAAAAAGAAAAAAGAAATCCTCTTCCTTCTTTCAGCATTCTCTCCTCCGACCAGCTAACCTGCCATGAGACTTTTGTATTAGCAATCTCCACCTCCCCATCTTGGGGGAAGGGGACTAAAATACATGTACACTGCATTACATATATATACATATATATACATTCACCTATACATATACATACATATATATTATATTTTAGATACAGATGTATGCATAATAACTATCCTTTCCCTCAAAAGATTGTTGTGAGGATCTGATAAAGTGAAGACAGGTCGTAAATTATAGGCACTGTATAAGATTATACAGAGAAGGGCGCCTGGGTGGCTCAGTCGTTAAGCGTCTGCCTTCGGCTCAGGTCATGATCCCAGGGTCCTGGGATCGAGTCCCACATCGGGCTCCCTGCTCGGCAGGAAGCCTGCTTCTCACTCTCCCACTCCCCCTGCTTGTGTTCCTGCTCTCGCTATCTCTCTCTCTGTCAAATAAATAAATAAAATCTTTAAAAAAAAAAAATAATAAAAAAAAATAAAATAAAATAAAAGATTATACAGAGAAACAAGCAAAACAGACTCTTAGCTAGCTAGAATGAGATTAATTAGATTAATGGCAATGAAATGTATTATGTTCAAGTTCCCTCTGTTTTCTTCTTTATGAATCAGTGCTCTAAAAATCTACTCATTTGGTTCTGAATATTTAACCTACAAAATTAATTAAATATATCTGATGCGGGCGCCTGGGTGGCTCAGTTGGTTAAGCGACTGCCTTCGGCTCAGGTCATGATCTTGGAGTCCCGGGATCGAGTCCCACATCGGGCTTCCTGCTCGGCAGGGAGTCTGCTTCTCCCTCTGACCCTCCTCCCTCTCATGCTGTTTCTCATTCTCTCTCTCTCAAATAAATAAATAAAATCTTAAAAAAAAAAAAAAAATATATCTGATGCAAAAAGTGTTCCACATATGAGCAATAAAGGGGAATTTGTCAGGTACCTCTGCTTGGGGGAAATACTACAAATAGGGAAGATTGAGGAAGGGTAGTCATGGTGTTCAAATTTTATTTATACTGTGCCTTATTACACAAAGGATGTGAGGCATCTTGTTATTAATAACAAATTTGATAGATGGCATTTTTATAAACCTGGATGATGAAGAAATATGTGGCCCTTTAGGATTTAAAAATTAACCTGGAAAAGGTTGTTTTAAAATCTTTCCTTAATGTTTTATTTTATTTTTTTTAAGATTTTATTTATTTATTTGAGAGAGAGAGACAGACAGAGCACAAGCAGGGGGAGGGGCAAAGGGAAAGGGAGAAGCAGACTCCAAGCTGAGCAGGGAGCCTGATGTGGGACTCAATCACAGGACTTTGAGATCATGACCTGAGCCGAAGGCGGACACTTAACCTACTGAGCTACCCAGGCGCCCCTATTAATGTTTTATTTTAAAGGCTATTTTAACGTTGTTTTAAGTACCAAAGATTAATAGTTAAGGAATTTTACCTAGCTGCTAGAAAAAAAGTTGTCATTTTTTTAAGGTAGATATTTTAAAAGCATATAAAGACACAGTGCTTTATTATTATAAGCTAACCTACTCAAACAGAACAACAGAAGTATTTTTCTTCCTGTGAGAGAAAGGACATGCTAGGGGTCAAGTTGGGGGAAATACAGTCTTACTAAAAGAAGCATCATATCGAATCAGTGTCTAACAACCACCTGCCAGAATTGCTGTACATCTGCTTGGTTCTCTATCTTAGCTGTACTGGAAGAGTAAAAATTAGAAGCAAGAATAAAAATCAAATGAGCTCAAAAATGATCTACCTGTATTTGGTTGGCTTTACTAAGCACAGAGATACCCAAGTACTTTACAGATATTTTATCAGCCCACAAAATTGCATAGCTTCTACACTTGCTAGCATTTCCTTGCTGAAACTGAGCAGAAGAAACTAGAGAATTGTAAGTGTGCTTTTTTAATTTTCAAAGTTTATATATGACTCAGTTTCCTCATTCAACAAGTTCTGAGCCTGTGGTGATATTTGGGATCTTTGGTAGGTACTACCAATCTTCTGGATTGGAGGTGAGGGTAGGTGGGAGCACAGATGAGGATAAGAAAGGGAAAGGGGGACGATTGGGTGGCTCAGTAGGTTAAGCATCTGCCTTCAGCTCAGGTCATGATCTCAGGGTCCTGGGATGGAGCCCCGCATCAGGCTCTCTGCTCAGCGGGGAGTCTGCTTCTCCCTCTGCCTCTGCCACTCCCCCTGCTTGTGAGCTCTCTCTTGCTCACTCTCTCAAATAAATAAGAGCTTTAAAAAAAAAAAAAAGGGAAAGAGGAAGAGCAAAGTGAGTATGAGTCCCATATCCAGAAGTCATCTCTGGACTTCATTGTTTCCACGGAAAATAGACATACAATATTCCATATTATATACATGCCAAGATTTATCTTGAGGTAAAAATGTACCCATTTAAAGGATATTCTGTCTAGTTTCCAAACTGGCATAATTCATCTCTGGCCCAAAATCATTGGTCTGTAGTAAATATCTAATAAAGACCTATTGAATAAATGGGTAATCTGGAAAATGGTCATCATAAATACATATATGTTGTTGAATGAATAAACATTATCCCACTTTTTTTTTTTAATATTTTATTTATTTGTCAGAGAGAGAGAGCGCACAAGCAGGGGAAGCAGCAGGCAACGGGAGAAGCAGGCTCCCCGCTGAGCAGGGAGCCTGATGTGGGACTCGATCCCAAGACCCTGGGATCATGACCTGAGCTAAAGACAGACGCTTAGCCACCCAGGTGTCCCCCCACCTTTTTATTTTTTAAACATAATCCCACCTTTGACTTTGCTACTTGCTACCTGTGATCAAACTAAAACATGAGCTTCTACTTCCCTGTAAAGCAAAGAATTAAGGGATTTTCCAAGGTTTAAGATTGAACTTAAATCTCCGAACCACAAAGGGGTTAACTAGTACAACTTGGTCTAAACAAGAATAAGTCCTAATCATTGTAGGAAGTATTAAAAATTGAGCACTACTCAAAGCAGATGAAATTTCACACCCAGATTTTGAACCCAGATAAGCATTTGAAATTAAAACATAACAATGTTGGGGCGCCTGGGTGGCTCAGTCATTGAGCGGCTGCCTTCGGCTCAGGTCATGGTCCCAGGGTCCTGGGATCGAGCCCCGCATCGGGCTCCCTGCCCCAGGGGAGCCTGTTTCTCCCTCTCCCCTCCCCCCCGCTTGTATTCCCTCTCTCACTGTCTCTCTCTCTCTGTCAAATAAATAAATAAAATTTAAAAAAACAAAACAAAACAAAAAAAACATAATGATGTTGAGGTGGCTGCTTCCATGCCCAAGCTGAGCTTGTGCTTTGGGTTTTGATGGCATGTATATCAATGCGTGACAAAGTCAAAAGCACTATCATGTCCTGCACAGTCTTCGGTTATTACCTTAAGTATCCAGGAATCTACTCTTAATTCTTGGACAAGACAGCTTGGAGACTAGGTATAAGCAACAGGCCTTAGAATAGCCAACTACACTAAGTTGCCACTGGCCAGCATTCTCCTTATTTTGTAAGCTTTACAGATAGCTTGGTTGTCATAAATTAGTTGAAACTATCAGACAGATTCCATATTATATCTGCTGGCCCCTTGCTGTTTTGGCAGTAATCGCCTGGGCCCCCTACGTCCATTTAAATCCTCAATTTCACATCAGAAACATTTTCAATCTCTGTATACTGTGTTGCACACTGGAGAGAGCTTTGGGAAAGGTTGCTTTTCCTCAGACTACCAAAATGGTACGTTTTGCACTTAAAAGTTTTCTACCCCACCATTTTCTAGAAGTCAAATATTTTTTGCAAAGCTTGCATCTTTGCCTGAACTTGTCCCAAGTCCAGGCCCCCTGCAGAAATCATCTCTCTCCACCGTGCTTCCTATTGTGAGAACAAATGAGAAAAAAGGCACAAAAATGCCATTATGATAATAAATTAGAGAGGGAGATCAACAGCACAGAAATTGCCCAAGGTTTTATGAGGATTCTCAAGTTTAGCCCTGGACAGTCATGCAAGTCTACAGACCATATTCCTATTGAGCATACTACACAAAATAGGGAACCCACACCAAAGAGATGGTTTATGAAACAGCTAACAGAGAAAGGAGAAATGCAATTTGGCAAGATGGTTTATAAGATAGATGATAGAGAAGGAAAATTACAAATTGGCAGAAAGGAGTTCTTGCAACACAAGCAAATGGTTAAATCTTCAAGTTAGAAAATTCATCACTACAAATAATGATCAGATGGGAAATTAGATTAGCAGCATTTATATGTACCTTCAGACAACTTTATTTTTGCTTTCTTGGTTATAAAAGGCAAGGTTTATGTAGCTTATTTCAGAAGATATTAAAAATAACAATATTGCCAAATATTCTATATTTGGGGGATTAAGAAAATGGGGATTCTGGGGTGCCTGGGTGGCTCAGTCATTAAGCGTCTGCCTTCGGCTCAGGTCATGATCACGGGGTCCTGGGATCGAGCCCCACATTGGGCTCCCTGCACAGCAGGAAGCCTGCTTCTCCCTCCCCAACTCCCCCTGTTTGTGTTCCTTCTCTTAGCTGTGTCTCTGTCTGTCAAATAAATAAATAAAATCTTAAAAAAAAAAAAAATGGGCATTCTGGAAAGAAAGGGGAAAAAAGCTTTATACAGGCCAGGAACAAATAAGCTGAAGTGCAAATTTGGGGCTTGAACTGGCTCAAGCAGTTCCTAGTTCAAACAGTTGAATGCAAAACTATTTTCTAAGAAA
Organism: Neomonachus schauinslandi; assembly: GCF_002201575.2. NCBI lineage: Eukaryota > Metazoa > Chordata > Mammalia > Carnivora > Phocidae > Neomonachus > Neomonachus schauinslandi. The sequence goes on from NC_058403.1 coordinate 127,797,927, forward strand.
CTGCTACCTCAACCATAGGAATATTGGTATTCAAAATGAGCAGTGTCTCTCTCTAGAATATTGAACAGGAAGCTGACAGACTAAAAATGGCATCAGGCCCTATGAGGAGAGCAAAAGGAACTCTCTGTTACATTCCAAATGATAAAGTACATCTTGTAATGAATGTTACCAGTAATCTTCAAACATCCATTCCCCTCCAGGATCATTAGTCAAAATTAGTGTTTCTCAAAGTGTGGCCCCCACTACCAGCAGCATCAGCATCACTTGGGAACTCATTAGCAATGTAAATTATCAGATCCCACTCAGACCTACTGAGTCAGAAATTCTGGGTGGTTGGACTCCGCAATCTGTGATTTAACAAGCCTTCCCCGTAATTTTGAATGTTTAGAAGTGCTGCAGCCACCTCATTACCCTACCTACCCCTCTTCCTCCAAAAAGCCAACACCAAGGATGGCAAAGCAGTGATCAGAGGAAGCCAAGTCCTTTAATGCATAATTAAGCTAACAAATGAGCCAATCCTGGATCCTGTCCTACCACAGAATGTCCTTTAATATGAGATAATAAACAAATTATATTTTCTGTTTCTTGCAGCTGGAAGCATCCTAACTGATAGAGTCTTAAATGAGGAAAAAATCAGTTTGCTTTAGATAAATATTATTTGGTTGGCTGCTCTGATACAAGTTAAAAGAATTCAAAATACTATGACATATGCAAATGATAAAATGTTAAAGTACTTTAAATAGTAAAGGCAATGTTAATCAATGGGAAGTTACAGAATAAGATGTAAGTAAAAAAAAACTGAACAAGGGAGTATTGTCTTTTTTTAAAGTAGGTGATTTCCATATTAGCATATAAAGTTAAAAAATGGCTGTTAATTTCAGAAACTCCTTTGACAAATTTTACTTATTACTAATCAGGAGTATTTTTAAATTACGCTATTCTGCACATTATTCTTGAAAACTAGTTAGATTTCAGAATTTTTATTTTCTTATATAGTTGTGTGCCCTAGACCAGACTTTTTCTTGTTTAATTATTTTTTCTTGTTTACTCAGCTAATGACTACTTAGTGATAGATTCTACTGTGAAATTGCTAAAATAAAATTAAGTTTTCCAGTCATGTTTTTCCAACAAACTTGATAAAAATATTTATTTTTTTTAAAGATTTTATTTATTTATTTGAGAAAGAGAGAATGAGAGACAGAGAGCATGAGAGGGAAGAGGGTCAGAGGGAGAAGCAGACCCCCCGCTGAGCAGGGAGCCCGATGCGGGGCTCCATCCCAGGACTCCAGGATCATGACTTGAGCCGAAGGCAGTCGCCCAACCAACTGAGCCACCCAGGCGCCCCAATATAAAAATATTTATTATTTTGAGGTTTGCACATCAACTTGTTTCTATTTTCTGACTTAGAGCAGTTAAAAAGCTATGACATTAAGAAAAAAAAACCTAAACATATTCTTCCCTAGTTTAAATGATTAAAGCACTCATTTTAACCCTGAAAAGCACTTGGAAAGGTAAAGATTGCATACCTGATTAAGGAATTTGTATTACTTTTAGGGAAATGAGAATCATTTTTCACTGAACAGCTAACAAAACACATTTGTTTAGGGCTTTTCAGTTGACATTTCCATGTACATAATTAAATTTAATCCTCACAACCCTGTAAGGTAAGCAGACTAGATCTTGTTAATTGCTTTTTATAGCTAACAAGGCTAGGACTCAACACAGGTGAAACTCTTTGAACAAGAATTTCTCAATATTGGGAGCCTGGGTAGCTCAGTCGGTTAAACGTCTGCCTTCAGCTCAGGTCATGATCCCAGGGTCCTGGGATCAAGTCCCACATGGGGCTCTTTGCTCAGCAGGAAGCCTGTTTCTCCCTCTCCCTCCGGCTGCCACTCCCCCTGCTTGTGCTCTCTCTCTCTCTCCCCTCCCCGCCCCATGTCAAATAAATAAATAAAATCTTTAAAAAATAATAATAATTTCTCCCTATTCAACGTCAAAGCCAGGAGTCCAATATCCATCTTGGCTCCTATTTCCTTAAAGCTACCTCAGTGACCTGCTAGAGAATATGTGAAAAGCTGCCCTGCTTATTGAATTCCCTTTTACAATTTATCATTTTGTTTTGTTGCATCTTTCAACTCAATGGGGCATCCTGAAACCTTGATGGCCATTAATTCCTGAGCCTAGAATATCTGCCCCATAGCTCATTTGATGACATTTAAGAATGGTATTAATTAATAAGGACTTGATTTTACGACATGCTTGGTCATTGTCCACATCTATTCACTTGTTCTTATTTAACCTTTGGACACTGGGGAAATCATGCTCCAAGCAGAAGCTATTCTAGAATCCCTTGGGTTTATCTTCTCAGAGTTGAAATTACTGCTAAAATGGAAGTATAATCCTAACAGTAAATAATTACAGACAGGCATTTTAGAGAGATTATTCAATAGGTAATTGAGACAAGTTCATTAACATGCTTTATTGAAAAATCAACAAAATACATATTAAACACATGTCGTAAGGATCTAAAAGCCACTGAACAGTATAGGAATACTCATTTTATTCCAAGTGGTAAATTTTTCTTTCTTCTGATCTTATAATTATATTTATATATTAACCAGAATAGGGGTAAGGTAAAATTGAGTGATTTTGTTTTTAATGTTGAGATTTCATAATAGTTTTAGGGGATGCCTGGGTGGCTCAGTTTGTTAAGCATCTGCCTTCATGATCCCAGGGTTTTGGGATTGAGTCCCACAGCAGGGAGCCTGCTTCTCCCTCTGCCTGCCACTCCCCCTGCTTGTGCTTGCTCTCTTTCTCTCTCTGGCAAAAAATAAAATCTTAAAAAAAAAAAAGACTTCATATGGAGGACATACAATGATTACACCTTTTTTATATTCCGTTACTTAAATCAACAATTATAATTCTCAGTTGCCATATCACTTCAATCAGTAAACAGCTACAGAAGAAGGAATTAAAAAGATAAAAACATATCTTAGATTACTCTTATGATGAGGTATAAAAGCAGGAGAATGTTCACCTTTAGCCCAGAAGGCTGACCTATAGCCTGCATAATTTTGATAAGGATCAAATACGTACTGGTTGCTACATATATAAAGTGTCTCATGACTGCCTGTACATTTCACTGATAGTTAATACCAAGCTGAATGATAAGCACCAGAGAAATATTGAGAAAGCAGTTCTACGAGTAGAAATTCAAAGAAAATGTTCATGATCTAATACTCCCTACACCTCCCCCTTGAGCACTAGGCATATAACCACCAGCTACATACAGCAAAACTACAGCTCTTTCAGCCCATAGGTCCGGTCCCTGTGCTACTTAAATAAACTTACTAAGTTGTACCATAAAACGTCTCAAGAATTCTTTCTTGACCATCTCGCTCAACACTTATGGCAAGACACTGTTCAATGACTTCTTGCATTACTAAGGATTATATAACACTACTAGGCATAGGGCAGCTATGGTTGAAAATGGCCAGTTAAGAATCTATGAAGCTTTAAATCATCATCACTATCCCCCGGCTTTGGCAGTGACTCTCGTTCTTCCAAATGGCATACACGCTTGAGAAGGTGTAAACCCTGTCAGCTTTGATTTTTGAAAATATGCATCACCAAATGAGCTATATCGGTTTGCATCAGTGGTTCTCAAACTGTGCTCCCTACCACCCCAGGGAACTTTTTAGAAGTGCAAATTCTGAGGCCCCACCTCAGACCTACTGAATTAGCAACTCTAGGGGTAGGGCCCTGCATCCTATTATTTAGTCCTTCAGGTGATTCCAGTGCTAAAATTTGAGCACTGATTTACAGGAAATTTAAAACTTTCATCTAAAAATATTTTGATCATGCCAATAGTCCTCAAGTCTGAAAAATAGCATGAGAGTGTATATCAGTATTTTAAACCTTCTCCAGCATTTCCCAAAAAATGAATTAAATTCTTTAAAAAATTGCCTCAGGGGTGCCTGGGTGGCTCAGTTGGTTAAGCGACTGCCTTCGGCTCGGATCACGATCCTGGAGTCCCTGGATCGAGTCCCGCATTGGGCTCCCTGCTCGGCGGGGAGTCTGCTTCTCCCTCTGACCCTAACCCCTCTCATGTGCTCTCTCTCATTCTCTCTCTCTCAAATAAATAAATAAAATCTTTAAAAAAAAATTGCCTTAAAGTTATAAGACTTTGACCTTCTTTGAGTAGATACCTGTTGGCCTAAAATGAGTTATTTTGAATGACCAGGGGAAAGGACTATACAAGTATAAAGAGATCACATTTTTCCCCCCTTAAATAACTGTGAGCATCATATCAGCATAGCCACAGTTTGGTAGGGAGGAAAACAAAAATTAGAGGGTCAATGCACAGGCAATGGAGTTATAGTTGTGTTGCCAGCTATAAATCAGTCCTTGTTTTCTTATTTCAGGTCAGGACCTTTGGAACAATGTGTCTTTGACCAGATGTATCAACCTTAAGCAGCCTGGTTAGATGAAAGAAGTGGGGGAAAACTTCCTAAGTAGAAAAAAAGCTTTCTATTGAAACAGTGTATTCCTTAGAGAAATAGTTTCAGCCTTTAAAAACAAAACATTGAAAATAAAGCTGTATAACATTTCAGAGACTATAAAATTTTTTGTAAAGTACATTATACAGAAATTATATGTTTTTTTTAAAAGATTTTATTTATTTATTTGAGACAGAGAGAATGAGAGAGAGAGAGAGAGCACATGAGAGGGGGGAGGGTCAGAGGGAGAAGCAGGCTCCCCGCCGAGCAGGGAGCCCGATGCGGGACTCGATCCCGGGACTCCAGGATCACGACTTGAGCCAAAAGCAGTCGCCTAACCAACTGAGCCACCCAGGCACCCCAGAAATTATATGTTGGGGATAGAGCAAAAGGATCATTTTTAAGACTAATGAAATAGGGTTTTACACTACCTAATTGGTGTAAACAGTTTGATTACAAACTATGCACTTATAAGACCAAAATACTTCTGTGATGTGCTTTATTTATTTTGAGATGTACTTACAGGCCATAGCCTAGTATAGTGGTAAATATTATAATAGGGTTTATGGTATAGGACACAATTATAAGGACTGCTTACATTAAGGGCAGTTATTTGCAGAACAAAGGAAGAAGAGTAAAATGAGTCAAGAATTTCTACTAAGGGGCACCTGGGTGGCTCAGTCGTTAAGCGTCTGCCTTCGGCTCAGGTCATAATCCCAGGGTCCTGGGATGGAGCCCCACATCGGGCTCCCTGCTCGGCGGGAAGCCTGCTTCTCCCTCTCCCACTCCCCCTGCTTGTGTTCCCTCTCTCCTGTCTCTCTGTCAGATAAATAAATAAAATCCTAAAAAAAAAAAAAAAAAAAAGAATTTCTACTAAGAGGATGGGGCACCTGGGTGAGGCAGTCCTCCGTTAAGTGACCAACTCTTGATTTCGGCTCATGTCAGAATCTCAGGGTTGTGAGATCGAGCCCCGTGTTGGGCTCCACACTGAGTGTGGAGTCTGCTTGAGATTCTCTTTCTCCCTCTGCCCCTCCCCTGCTCACACACTACCTCTCTCTCAAATAAATAAATATATCTTAAAAAAAAAAAAAGAGGATATACATGAGAAAACTGGGCATTTGAATACATCACCAAGGAGCAAAATACAGCAAAGATATCCAACATAAAGGTGATTTTATCCAGAGACAAGTTACAGTAACTATGTTATAATTGCAGATAACAGATGAGTTTGCAATAGCTTGATTAGATCTCAATGAATTCTTAAAGACTTTCTTTAGTGCTATAATCTTTCTACGATGTAGTCTTTAACAGCAATAACATGCTTTTTTCTCTATGTGTGTTAACTGCCCTGCTTGGAAGGATAGTAAACAGTGTGTTTAATATTAATTACACCAATATAGGAGTTTTGAGGTCTGTAGCATTTGCAAATTATTCCGTTACAAATAACAAGTCCTTTGCAAATATAAATGGGCGTATGGGTGGGGGACCTTTGAGATTTAACAGTATCAGAACATCTCCATCTTCATAGTGCTACTTACTGTAGAGCAAAATACACTGAAAGAACATCCTCCATCCAAGAACATCCTCTATCTCATTCGATGGAGTTGGGAGTTAAAGCTGCCCAGAATAGGACCACATACAACATTACTTTTAAAGCTACCCTATGGCATGGACTCTTGTGTATTATGTATGGTATAAATACCATTTTTTGTGTTATACCATTCCTCCAGAGCTGGATTCTCTTGGAAACCAAATAAACTTAAATTTCAAGGCCCTTCATTTACAGGGGCCCCTTTCAAGGCCCTTAAAGAGACTCTAGCAATGTTCTCATGGTCTTATGGTTTGGTAAAATTTGCAAAGGATATTTTTATTGCAATTGATTTTAGAGTTACTCTTTTTGCTGACTTTTCCTTCTTTACACTTCTCCTATCAAGCAGCATTGGGGCACCCAAGGGCAAAATTTTGGATCTGGCTTAAAAGAAGTTGAGCTAGGGATGTGTTTAGATTTCATTTGGATTTAGGGAGGTACACAAATGTGGCTTTTAGTCCTATCTGTATATGGCTAAGTTATTGCTGGCTGTCTTGGTAGAGAAAGGACATCCAAGAATATTTCTACTCCCTACTATTCTAAATCACAAGGCCTGAAATCTTTGTATAAATGCATCCCCTGGTGCCCAGCACCTGAAGTATGCGAGTGGAGAAAGAGCCAGAAGCTAGTCCCATGGAACTTTTCTATACTCAAATAAAAAACAAATATAAATTAACTATATTAAAGGAGTATCTGGATTATTTTTTTATAATATCTTTAGAGAATGTGAAGTGGTGATTAAAAAAATCTGAAGCCCAAAAATGTAGAAACAAAACACCTTGGGATGCATTACTTATTAAAACACTTATTTTTCTAGATTTTGTGATCTCAAATTTGTCACCCAAATTTGTAATTTGTTGTCATTTCTTATTCTATTCTAATAGCCAATTTGTCTCTAATTTAGTATTTACAATTTCGTATTCTTTTTCTTAGAAGAAGTTCCCCAAATTGAATAACTTTCAGACCTCTGTTAAAAAGGGACAGCAGGCCCAAAATGGAGTTATTTATGCTAAGTCTCACGTCACAAAACTGAGACTTAATACCCAATTTAATTATACTTTTAGCATCTCCCAGGAATGGAATCTTAAATTAGTCATCTGGAACCACCTGGTCACTAGTGAGGTACCGGGCCTGATAGACCCCTGCCGTCCCCTGAAGGAAGATGACCTTGCCACAACCAATCTGTTTCTTTACTAGTATAACTTCCTTATCCCTTTCCCTTCTGCCTGTAAAACTCTTTCATTTTATATATCTTCTCAGATCTAGATGGGATGCTGACCAATTCATGAATTGTTGAAGAAAGCCAGTAAGGTCTTTAAAATGTACTCGGTTGAATTTGTTTTTTAACAGATTTGTTGGCAGCAGTGGGATCCAAAGGAAATTCCTGATGGATTCTGGGACAACAAGAAACACAGTTCTCTTCCTCAACATTTCTGAAGACCGTGGATAAATTCCTCTCCATTCTGATCCCTGTCATCTTTGTTTGTTTGTTTGTTTTTAATTTTATTTATTTATTTGAGAAAGAGTATGAGCTGTTGTTGTGGGGGACAGGGGCAAAGGGGGAGGGAGAGGGATAAGCAGCCTCCCCACTTAGTGTGGAGCAGGATTCAGGACTGAGCCACCCAGGCACCCCAGTGAGCTCTGCTGTCTTTGTATTGAGCTTCTTATCTAATTGGCTTTCTATTCCAGGTCAACAGGTCAGTTTAGACAGACAAAAGGCTCTAAAAGAATGCCAGTTCTTAGCTCTTGGTTCAGTCCACAATTCCCAGTCCAGGGCTTGGCGGGTCAGTTTGAGCTGGCAGAATGTTCTACGTAGAACCCAAGTCTTTAACCCTGTTTGTCCACAGTTCCTCATTTGATTGGAATCCCAGTCCACAGTTCCCATTTGTTGGGGTATGCAGGTTCAGTTCTTTCCCCAGTCCCCAATTCCATGTTGGGAATTGCTGGTGGTACATACAAGGCCTTTTATTGGCCAGTCCACAATAATATCTCTTTGGTTATTTCGGTATGTTAATGTTCTTGTTTGTATTGTTTTGTGTAGGTAAAGGCCACTGCTAAAGTCAATCTCAGAAGCCAAAAGCCACAAAGTTGGTAGGCATGAGTTAAGCACTTAAAAGCTTTTCAAATGCTTACCACTTACTTCTAAGACTCCCATATTTGGTAAGTTGGTCATGGAAGAGGTTAGACTGACACTAGGTCACCTGCCAACTTCAAGAAAATTTCTGTGCGATAAGGTACACCGTAAAACACCACACATCCCAAAGCTACTATCACATCCCTCTTAGGGATTAATTTGGTTCCCAGAGACCCAAGGTGTAGCTAAAGAAATAGGATCCTTAAGTTCCAAAAAGTTCAGTGTGCCACCTTCCAGCTCACCTGCTTATCTTATGTATAAGAACTATGATCCCAGAAACTGTAGATATCTACCAAAATGGCAGTCTTACTAACAACAACTTAAAATTACAATGGCCGTAATGGGGACTATACCAATTAGGTGAGATTGTTCATTTAAGAAGTGTACTCGAAAGCCACGGTTTCTAAATCAAACTAACAGAACTGGATACCTACTTTAACTGGCATGCAGAAGCCTCCAAAAACTTCAAAATTCCAAAGTACCTTCATTGAAAGATTTGTTGCAAAAGGCTAATGTAAAATTATAGATATAAGAGACACCCAAAGCAAAAGACTGTAAGACTGATGTCACTCCTACTGCTCCCGTCTATCCTCCTTTATTTGAGTACGCTTTCTAATAATCCTCTGTCTGAATTGTCTTTGCACTCTGAAGAGACTACAAGACTATTAACAAAAGTCCCCACCGAGGCAGTGGTCGGCCAGATGCCCCACATCTACCTTTGAAGGAGGACCCCCTATATGGGCTCTTCTAGGGTTGAGAGGACTCTGAAGGATTTTCTGGTAAACTGCTACAGTTTACAGTTTCCCTTAAACAGCCAAGGGAAACTAAAAATTAATGGAAAGCCTTACCAAATATTGGTAAATACTGGAACCTACAGATGGGATCCTGGGAAAAGTTGGCAGAAGCCCCCAAAGGGTAAGAATTCTTACCAGAGTCAGCTCTCCCAAATCTGCCTATAATGCCTGGTGGAAGTAGGAAATAAAATTTCACGTTGTCCCTTCCTCTCCAAATCCAGACTCATTGTTTATTAATCTCTTCTCTCGCAGGGACAGCCATTACCTTCTTATTTGTCTTGTTTGTGTTCTGAGAATTTCACTTGGTAACTGTCTGAGAATCCCAAAATATAGCCAGACAGGAATGTGGGTTGTACCCCATTTGTGGTTAGATATGGCTGGACAGAAATGTGGGTTAAACTCCATTTGTGGCTAGGGTCCTACCAAACTACTGCTGGCCCTCAGAGAAATTATCTAAGTCTTTCTTTCTTTCTTTTGTACCCTCTTTGAGGATGCCTCTTACATCCAAGGGGTTGTTCAATACTGCCAGGAATATTTACTCTTTTTTTTTTTTAAGATTTTATTTATTTATTTGACAGAGAGAGAGAGAGAGAGAGCGCATGAGAGCAGGAGCAGAAGCAGGGGGAGTGGGAAAGGGAGAAGCAGGCTTCCCGCGGAGCAGGGAGCCCGATATGGGGCTTGATCCCAGGACCCTGGGATCATGACCGGAGCTGAAGGCAGACGCTTAACAGCTGAGCCACTCAGGCGCCCCAGGAATATTTACTCTTTATCGCAGCTGAAAACTGAGAAGATATCTGAAAGGACTTTTTTCAAAGTTTCTCTGTGGTCAGAAATTGGCCAAATTGGAAGCTGATATTCAGAGCCTGATAGAACTTTTTAAATGCCTTTTTTCTTTTTAATTTATTTGACAGAGAGAGATACCGCGAGAGAGGAAACACAAGCAGGGGGAGTGGGAGAGGGAGAAGCAGGCTTCCTGCTGAGCAGAGAGCCCAACGCGGGGCTAGATCCCAGGACCCTGACCATGACCTGAGCTGAAGGCCAGACGCTTAACGACTGAGCCACCCAGGTGCCCCTTAAATGCCTTTTCTAAGCTAAATATACCCAGAGAGAAATAAACTTTCTGAAGTCTTTCTGAAAGGATTTACTAAAACATTCCAAAACAAAGCTCTAAATCCAGAACATAAGAATCTTTTTTATTTCCATCTTAGTTGAAGATCTCCCGGACATAAAGGGGCAAACTAAAGATAATGTAGTTGGATGAATGGTTAAGCCCCTTGACATCATTTAGGCTCCAACCCAGTTCTTTGAGGAATTAAAAGCAACTTTCCTTATCTTAGAAAACTGCAAAACCAGAAATACAGCTCTAGAAACAATTCAAAGCCTACCTCTCCTTTTTACCAATCCCAAAACCTCTCCTATTCATCTCAAAAGGCTTGTAATTATTGTAAAAATTCTGAACTTCAGGAACAAAAGTTCTTTCTGGAGGAACTTACATTCTTTCCCTGTGCTTTTTAAGATGTAAATGTCCTACCTGGTCTCCTCCAGGAACTTTTATCTAGGCCATCTCTTTGACATGCATACTTCAGGGAGGAAATTCTCATCAGAAGGAAAAAAGAGGGGAAAGGCTGTTTGGAACTTAGGTGAATTTTTTTATTCACCTAAGACAAGACATTTATCTTGTCTTCACAATATTGGTAAACAAAACAAAACAAAACTGCAGCTATCTGAGCACATAAACTTAACTTACTCCACCTGCCAGCAATACAATTCGAATCCAATTTCATTTATAACTAATGAGTTTTGGGGGCACCTGGCTGGCTCAGTTGGTGGAGCATGTGACTCTTGATCTCAGGGTTGTGAGTTAAAGCCCCACGCTGGGTGTAGAGCTTATTCAAAAAGTAAACAATTAAAAAACATTTTTAAAAAGTAAACAAACTTAACAATTTTTAAAACATAACAAGTTTTCGGGGCTCCTGAGTGGCTCAGTCATTAAGCGTCTGCCTTCGGCTCAGGTCATGATCCAAGGGTCCTGGGATCGAGCCCCGCATCGGGCTCCCTGCTTGGCGGGAAGCCTGCTTCTCCCTCTCCCACTCCCCCTGTTTGTGTTCCCGCTCTCTCTGTGTCTCTCTCTGTCAAATAAATAAATAAAATCTTAAAAATAATGATGAGTTTTATATTATTTGGCTAAAATTTTATAACCGAAAATATAAGTTCTCTGTTTGTATGTATCTGTATATTTATGTGTGTCTATATATAAAATGTGTTGTAATGTGTGGCATTTTCCTAAGTCTGGGTGGTATTGCCAAAATTAATTTGTAAAACATCTCTATTTAATTGGCTTAAGGAAAATAAAGCATTTATATGGATTAAGTATTCCTAAGACTCTATGGGAACTTAACCCAAATGTTTTTCAAGTTCACATGATCTAGGATTAATCTTTAGTAATAAAAACTAGTTTAAATTTGTTAGTTTAGGGCGCCTGGGTGGCTCAGTTGGTTAAGCGACTGCCTTCGGCTCAGGTCATGATCCTGGAGTCCCGGGATTGAGTCCCGCATTGGGCTCCCTGCTCGGCAGGGAGCCTGCTTCTCCCTCTGACCCTCCCCCCTCTCATGTGCTCTCTCTCTCTCATTCTCTCTCTCAAATAAATAAATAAAATCTTAAAAAAAAAATTGTTTAATTGAAACAGGCATGTCTTTAGAATCATCATTAAATATAATACTTTTAATCTATCTAGGTTTATTAAATATCAAATAAGTTCATGTTATTTCTTAAAAAATTTGTCAGCAAAAAAAAAAAGTGAGATGATGGCTGATATTGTCTAATGTCTCATGAAGTTTTCTTGGGTAGTCTAGACAGAATTGCCAAGAAAAACTGAACTAAATAGATGTAAATGGGATAAGAGTTTCTCGGTGAACTTTTCAGCAATAATTACGTTTTATGGTATATCTATCTAGAAAACAGTTTCCAAAATCTTTCTGGTTACTTGAAACTTTAAAAGTTTTGCTAAGTTAAATGATGAGTTAGATTCAATTCATTGACTAGATCATTTCCAAATAAGATAAAATAGTGAAATATTATTTACTGAACATAGTTTTACCTACATTTCATTTCTTATTACAAAGGAACTAAAGATATTTGGGTTTGTTAGTAGACATATCTTGTGTCACACTGGAAAATTTACTATAAGGAAGTATATGTTTCCAGGCATTATGAAATGTATTCATAAATTTGCCAGCATATAGAATGCTGGTATAACAGACTGTTCACCATTGTTTGCTTCTTTATTTTCACCAGAAAGTCAAATATTAAGGAGTAAAAATTCTAATATATGTAATTGAAGCTACTAGAAATAATGAGGGAAACAATTCTGTGGAAGGAAACTAGGGTATGTGTTTTTTGCTAAGAGAAATGATGCAGTATAGAGATGTGTTTTTGTTCATGAAAAATAAATAAATAAATAATTTGCCCTGGTTGTTTAAGAATAGAAAAGAGAGAGAGTTTTACCTTGTATGGTCAACTTGGCTAAAATTGAATGGACTTTTAATTTTTTTCTTAAAATAAGTTTTGATTTCAATAATGTACTTATGCTTAAATAAAACTTAATTTTCATTCATCTGGTAAAGGATAAGGTTTCCCTGGACTATTGGTCTGCTCTTGATATAAGAGATTGTGAAAGGTTTTTCTTTACTTTTTAAGTAATCTACCTGGGAAAACAAAGATTCTGTGTTTTATCCAAATAGTTTCCTGTGTTTCTTATTGTCTTTACCAGGTCTTTGATTACTTAAGAAAAGTGAGTCTTCTCTAGTAAAAGAGCTAAGGTTTTGGGGCGCCTGGGTGGCTCAGTCATTAAGTGTCTGCCTTCAGCTCAGGTCATGATCCCAGGGTCCTGGGATTGAGCCCCACATCAGGCTCCCTGTTCAGCGGGAGGCCTGTTTCTCCTTCTCCCACTACCCCTGCTTGTGTTCCCTCTCTCGTTGTCGCTCTGTCAAGTAAATAAATAAAATCTTTAAAAAAAAAGAGCTAAGGTTTTGTTTTGTTTACAACAATTTAACTTTCTGTACTTGCCTATAAAATCTTTATTTATTTTTTTTTATAAAATGTTTCTGTTGGGGTTATAAATGATTTTATTTTATTTTTTATTTATTTTTTAAGATTTTATTTATTTGACAGAGAGAGACACAGCAAGAGAGGGAACACAAGCAGGGGAGTGGAAGAGGGAGAAGCAGGCTTTCCACAGAGCAGGGAGCCCGATGCGGGGCTCGATCCCAGGACCCTGGGATCAGGACCCAAGCCGAAGGCAGGCCCAATGACTGAGCCACCCAGGAGCCCCGCCTATAAAATCTTTAATTAGCAGTATGAGTAAATGGATAACTAAGTATTGTTTCACAGTGACTTATGGTCCTATTCGACCAAGTGTTTTTAAACCTTTTGGTATTTTTTTTACAAACTTCCCCAAAATCAAATTCTAAATGAAGTCTTTTGAGCTGGAAGTAACTTTGGGATTTTGCAAAGGGTCCCTGGAAATTTCCAAACGACTTTTTCACTCTCCTTCTAAAAAGGAGAGTGTTAAAAGAAAGATGTTAAAATAATTAGGTTTATTTGATTTGTTAAATTACATGGGAAGCATTATCAAATGAGAAGTGATGCCAAATCTTCTTAACTATATTTTTACAGGTGTATCTAGAAATTATATGAAATTCCTAGAAATCTGATATGTCATGGTATAATGTTATCAGTCATAATTCTAGTTGTTATATTAAAATGTTGTATGTCACAGAAATAACCAAATTTCTTTGTCAATTGTATTATAATGATATGTCATAAGGTCTTTAACTATAGCCATTTTAAAGTCTTTTGTCGTTTACAGTTACTGTTTTACTCTGAGGCTTTTGCAATAGTGCTTCATCTTCAAGGACATTCATGGAAAGGACTTTATCAATCACAGATTTTTAATAACTTTAAGATCATAAGAGTGAACTGGGTAAGAATTTGCAGAATTAATGGAAAAACAGGATTCAAGGAGAACAACTATTAACTACACAAGACTGAATGAACATAATTTTTTGTGACTTTTTCTCTGTAACAATGCTGGTTCCTTAATGTTTTGTTTTGTTTTGTTTTTCCCCAGATTTATTATTTTTTTAATATTTTATTTATTTAGTTGACAGCACAAGCAGTGGGAGCAGAAGGCAGAGGGAGAGGGAGAAGCAGGCTCCCTGCTGAGCAAGGAGCCCGATGTGGGGCTCGATCCCAGGACCCTGGGATCATGACCTGAGCTGAAGGCAGACGCTTAACCGACTGAGCCACCCAGGTGCCCCTCCCCAGATTTAAAAAATCTTTTCTCTTAAGTGATCTATGACTTACAGCAATTTGGGAAGGTATAACTTGGTAAACAAAGATAAAACATTTACTTTTCTTCCCTACCCAATCCCTCCAGAATTCAGAAACTCTTGAGTATTCTTTTCATGGCAATACAGTTAGTTATTTGCATAAGTTCAGTAAGAATCTGTTCTCCTTGTAACAGGACACCATTGGAAACACTGGTTATATTGCCAAGGCTTTGACTGGAGTGTCATATTTGAGATAGACATGCATAGACTCAGATATGACCAGACAGCTTTAAAGACCTAAGATTGATTTTATGGAGCCAATAAAGCCCCTTGGAAAAACTGACCTGGTACCTTGCTTACAGGGTTCCTGGCAACTTAACTAGATGAGTAGGGAAGGTCACTTCCCAGCAGGCCCAGGAACCTGAGGATATTTTGGGGACCTTGAGAAGAGAGGAATTCACCCCAACTACAGATATTGCCAGTAAAATCTGATGGCGAGTCTGTGGTTTGGCTCCTTGGCCTCAAGAGGTTTTAAGAGATTAATCAGAAATTCCTTATGTAAAATTCCAACAGAAGAGGCTTAAAAAGAGCTTAAATGGTCAATTGCTATTCCTGTTGCATTTATGTAAATAATCAGGCCAAGTTTAACACAAACAAATTAGCCTTACTATGATCATTTTTGTAAAAACTGGGGGTGATTTCTGGGGTGCCTGGGTGGCTCAGTTGGTTGAGCATCCAACTCTTGATTTCGGCTCAGGTCATGATCTTAGGGTTTGGGATCGAGCTCCACATCAGACTCTGTGCTCAGTGGGGAGTCTGCTTGAGATTCTCCCTCTCCCTCTTCTTCTGTCCCTCCCTCCCATGCTCTCTCTCTCTCAAATGAATAAATAAATCTTTTTTCTTTAAATGGGGGTGGGGTGCCTGGGTGGCTCAGTCAGTGGGGCATCTGCCTTCGGCTCAGGTCATGATCCCAGGAGCCCTGGGATCCTAAGCCCTACTTAGCGGGAGCCTGATTCTCTCTCTCCCTCTGCTGCTCCCCCTGCTTATGAGTGTTCTCTCTCTTTCTCTCTGTCAAATAAATAAATAAATAAATAAATAAATAAATAATCTTTTAAAAAATTGGGGGTAATGGCAGAGAGAAAAATTATTTGCACCTCTCTAGGTATAAGATTCTAATCCCGTTAATTGTCTTTACAGTTTTATTATACACCTACAAACTGGACTGGATCCTGAATTCTTTTAGGTTCCTCAAATATCAAGCTATGACTCTCCAAACTGACTTTTTAAATTTTCTCCCATTTTTCTGAATTGGAATTATTAAGAACAAACACTATCCTTGAATCTCCTTGGAAGGGGCTATACCAGGTCTTCCTTACTACCCTTTCGTCAGTTAAACTTCAGGGACTTGAACTTTGGGACCACATCTCCCAATTAAAAAGGTCCTCTTCAGATTCTAGGAATGGCACTCTAGCTGGAGACTTCAAAATAAAAAATGACCAGGAAGAGAAGTAGCTGACATCAAGGTAGCCTGCTTCCTTACAAGATACAGGATCAAGAGGATCAAGAACATTTCTTTCCATTCCTCCTTCCCTCTCTGACCATCCTTTTCCTAATTCTTACACCACAAAGGTCTTTGTGATTCTTTTGTCCACCTTTTTCTCTGGCCTGGAAAGATAATGCCATTGTTCACATATCTCAGGCCATTGCAAAGGGGGTTAATCCAAGCTACAAATGACTATTGGATGTGTCATGATGTTGGTGACCCTGTAGTTTTGCCCATCACAAACTTCTCCCTAATTTCCAATGCCTCAGTTTCTCTGAAACAAACTCAACCCCCTTTCTATCATATCAGACTCTCTAACCCTCAGGGTCCATTTCCCTGTCTCTGGTTAACAATCCCAAACCTGGGAACCTTGCATCTAGGCTTTGTACAAAGAAAAGGGTAACCAGGATAAAATTGCCTGTGTGGCCTACAGACCCCTAAGTTTTACTAGCCTCCATGGCTCTCACTTTTCCAGTCGCAAGCCACAAACTTAAATGGAAATTATCAGGAAGTATTCATGATTCAAAATCAGCTTCCTTTGGTAGATCACTGTTCCCCCAGCTAGGAGTAAGTGCAAATGAGGCTATGATCAGGAACCTCTCCTTAACTCTTGGAGATATTGCAGAATCTGTTGCTAATGCAATAGCTGTCCAACAAAAATCCTTAGACTTTCTGACCAAGGTTGTTCTTGATAATAGAATAACCTTTGATTATCTTTTAGCTGAGCGAGGAGGTGTCCGTGGCAAACACCACTGGGTGCACTCAGATTAATACTTCTGGGGAAGTTGAAACTCAGTTACATTAGATCACTGAATAAGCCACTTGGCTCAAGAAAGTGACTCCTTCAATGTGGTCTTTCTTCAACGTATGTGATTTTGATTGGTTTGAGTCTTGGGGGAATATGGCTCCAAAGTGCATTGCAGACATTGAGAATTCTCCTGCTTATAGTAATCATAGTAGCCTTCCTGGTATGCTGTCTTCTCTCAAAAGCCTTTAATGCCTGATCCCAACCACTAGCCAACAAGCAAATGATCTCCTTAAGACTTGAACATCAGAAAAGGAACAAAGAGAATTACCAACTTAAAAAATGTGAACCTGAAGTCATGCCCTGTGAATACCACAGAAATTCAGCAGAAGGACACCACAAGCTGTAAATACCACACAGATCAGCAAAAATTGCAAAACTTCAGAAAAGTAGCTAAGATTGGCACCAATACCTTGAATTTGGATCACATATCTCAGTTAGGTTGAAAGTCTTGTCAAAAAGGGGGACTCGTTCAGAAAGGGACAACAGCACCCAAATGGAATCACTTATGCTAAGTCCATGTCATCAAACTGAGACTTAATACCCATCTTAATTACAGTTTCAGCATCTCCCTGGAATGGAATCTTAAATCAGTCAATCTGGAATTAACTGGTCAGCACTAGTGAGGTAAATCTGCCTGATAGACCTCTGCCATCCCCTAAAGGAGATGACCTTGCCACAACCGATCTACTTTTTACTAGCCTAAGTTCCTGTCCCTCTTCCTTCTGCCTGTAAAAGTCTTTCATTTTGTACAGCTCCGCAGAGCTTTTTTTTTTTTTTTTTTTTTTGACAGAGAGAGAGACAGTGAGAGAGGGAACACAAGCAGGGGAAGTGGGAGAGGGAGAAGCAGGCTTCCCACTGAGCAGGGAGCCTGATGCGGGGCTCGATCCCAGGACCCTGGGACTATGACCTGAGCCAAAGGCAGACGCTTAATGACTGAGCCACCCAGGCGCCCCTACTCCGCAGAGCTTTTATCAGCTAGATGGGATGCTGCCCAATTCATGAATCAATGAATAAAGCCAATAAAGTCCTTAAAATGTACTCAGTTGAATTTTGTTTTTTAATACCGCTCAAAAACATGATCTTTACCTAAGAGGATTTAAGGTATCTTCCCTGAAGAGTAGTGACAATGGTTTTATTTTTAACCCCTCTATCCTCAAATAAATGAAATAACATCTAATATCAAAGAAAGAAGGAAGAAAGGGAAGAGCTAGGGGAAGAAGGGGAGAAAAGGACCTATCAGTGGGAAGTATCTCACTATGAGGTAGTGAATCAGGATTTGGAGTCAGACAGTCCAGCAAACCTGGAGCTAAAATCTTACTGACATCACTTATGAGTATGTTCCAAGTCCACTCACTTCTTTACACCTCAGTTCTCTCATCCCTAAAGTTAGGGGATAATACCACCAATTTTGTTAAGTTACTATGAAGATTTAATGACAATGTATGTAAGAAAACTTGCCAAGTTCCTGGCACATATCAGGCATTTAATAAAATTGTAAAATTCCTTATTCTTGAATGCATAATCCAAGTTGTACTCTTCAAATAGTCTTACTGATTTGCTGCCTTTAGGATGCGCAGGAAAGAACTAATTCCAACATTTTTTCTGCTCTCTTCACAGCAAATTATGAACAGTACAACATACGTGGGAAGTTCATTTCTTTTTCTGTTAAAGCATGGAATTGTCATATGAGGTGAGAAAATACGTCATCTTCCATTCTGAACAACAGTTAGCAAATAAAATGTTGCAGACAAACTGAGAGGTAGAATAGGATAGCAAGTTTAGGAATGTGCGTAAAAAGCTGCATTGTAGTCCACAAAAAAGGGTGGACTTACATTTGAGTTAATGTGCTTATTTCTAAGACAAATGTTTTGGTGTTTATCCATTTACTGGCTCCTGTGTTTCAAAGGCATCTGTACAGTAGATTAGGAAAGTTTAGGAGCAGGTAGCAGGACTAAAAATAGCGCAAAAGTCAACTCAGGGTCCAGATATCTCCAAGACATGCCTAACACTTTATAAAAGTGATAGATGACCAATGATAATATGGACAAGAAGGATGGAACACCTTCAGAAGGGGCGATAATAAGCATGAACTTGTCAGCATTAAATGCAGGAAAAGGGAATGGAAGACAAAGGGGCTTGATATTAAGGAAAAGGAAAACAAAACAAAACAAAACAGTGGTTAAAATGCAACAAAATAACCTGAATTTCTCATTGCCCCTCTTCATCAATGACTACAAAGTATACTTAGTTATTTATCCTTATGCTGGAGGGGGTTTTAAAACCTATAATACTATGGTTACAAGTAGTTCGGTGGTCACTCAGGCTCAGAAAATCTAGTCACTGATGCATAAGCTTTTCACCAGAGGTGTTTTTCTGGATGTAGTTATAGTTCCTTTCCTTGATAAAGGGTTACATGCTACCTGAATCTCCAAAGACATTTGATTCTGTCTTCTTTGGCCTTAGATTCCGGAGAAACATATTCAGATTGAGGAGTATTTAGCGCTAACCAAGTAAAACAAATGAATTCTAACTGATATACCTGTACCCTCTCTTTGTTTCCCTATGTATCCGAATTGTCCACCTTTCTGTTGCTCACTGCACTGAATTTTGTGGCTGGAAGGGGTCTGATAAGTCATCTAATCCTCTCTTTCATGATGGAGAAACTGTCACTACAACATCCCCCAAGGAGATACCCTGCCCTCTGCAAAAGGTAACCCATTCCTCTACCTCTCATTTTTAGAAAGTTCATCCTTATGATTGTATCACAAACTTTCCCTGAATTTTTTCCCATTAGTTATGGTTATTTCCTCTGGAACATCTCAAATGCACCTCCATTTTTCTCTACAAATTAGCCCTATAGATCTTGTGAAATACACAAGAAACAAATACATACAAAAAACAACCATGTCTTAAATTTCTTCCTCTCAAAAGCTAACATCCAGGATTCTTTCAAGCACTTCTGTTTCAGGATAGCATTTATCATCCTCCTAATCCCTTCTGCGCTATTGACTATGCCGCCCATCCCACGAACCAGTTTCACACTTACATTCATAGTGCCTTACATCTCACAGGCACTTTGCTAGTCATCCAGGACATACTGGGAATCAAACAACCCCACAAACAGACCCACAGGGCCAAGGTGGGAAAGGCGGGAAAGACTGCCCTAAGGGACTTAAGACTGAATTAAGATCTGAAGGAAGAGTAGATACTAACTAAGGGAGGATGGTGAGGGGACACCTGGAACAAAGGCCCTGGCTGGGGAGTGGCAAGGGAACAGGGAGAAGTGGAAGAAGGGCACTGTAGCTGGGGTGCAGAGAGAAAGGGAGGCAAGATAAGCATGCATCAGGAGAGAGGATCAGGTCCAGACCACATAAGACCCTCCACGTTGGGCAACTTTGTCTTGATCCTACAAGTGAGTAGAAAGAAGCCAATGAAAGAATGTAAGCATGAGGCTAGGGAATTTCCTGTCAGGTTTGTGTTCTCCAGAAGACCTCTCTGGCTGTAGTGGGAAGAACTGCTTAGACGGGACAACGAGGGACAGAGGAAGACCAGTAAGAAGGCTGTTACAGCATTTCAGACAAGACGTGATGACGGCCTCTGGGCTGATGGTGGTGAGAGAGAAGACAACAGATGGATCGGAAGGATGTTTACGGATAGAACTGAAAGGACTTGGCAATAAACTAGATATTGACTGAGCGAGCAGAAAATGCCAAAGATGACTCCTAGGTCTCTGCCTGAGTAATAGATGGATGGTGATGGTGCCATTTTCTCAGACAGAGAAGACAAGTTTGGGAGAGGGGAAGAACAGGAGAGTGGGTGCTGATGACCAGAAAGCCAAGCTCTCAATTACAATTCTCAGGCATCTTGGAGGTTATGCAACGCTGCAGACTGAATGTTTGTGTCTCCCCCACCCCAAATTCGTATGTTGAATTCCTATCCCCCCAATGTGATGGTATTAAGAGGGGGCCTTTGGGAGGTGATTAGGTCATGAGGATGGAGCCCTCATGAATGGGATTCGTGCTCTTAAAAATGAGACCCTGAAGAGTTAGTTCCTTCGTCTCCTTCTGCCATGTGGGGTTACAACTGAGAGGTCGGCAGTCTGCAACCAGGAAGAAGGCTTTCACCGGACATGGAAACTGCCAGCCCCTTGGTCTCAGACTTTCAGCCTCCAGAAATGTGAGAAAAAAATTTCCATGGTTTATAAGCCACCCAGTCTATGATTTTTTTTTTAAAGATTTATTTATTTATTTGTTTGTTTATTTGAGGAAGAGACAGAGAGCATAGAGGGAGAGGGGGAGGGAGAGGGAGAAGCAGACTTCCCGCTGAGCAGGGACCCCAATGCGGGGCTCGATCCCAGGACCCTGGGATCATGACCTGAGCCGAGGGCAGACGCTTAACCGACTGAGCCACCCAGGCACCCCCCAATCTATGATATTTTGTTGTAGTAGCCTGAATGGATGAAGACATGGAGAAAACCCCTGGAGGCTTTTTTGGGTAAATACCTCCTTTTTTTCTTTGTAATTTCTCCCTTCAGATAAAGATGACTGTTACGATTACCACGATAAAATGATTCAACTTTTTTTTTTTTTTTAAGATTTTATTTATTTCACAGAGAGAGACACAGCGAGAGAGGGAACACAGCAGGGGGAGTGGGAGAGGGAGAAGCAGGCTTCCCGCGGAGCAGGGAGCCCGATGTGGGGCTCGATCCCAGGACCCTGAGATCATGACCCGAGCCGAAGGCAGACGCTTAACGACTGAGCCACCCAGGCACCCCTATGATTCAACTTTTAATGTCACATTTAATAGTCAGAAATATTAAGGTTCAGCTTCATATTATTATATCAATTTAACTGCCAGTGTTACCTATATATAATCACACGAATTTCTGCACAGGAGTATGGTGGGATCTCTGCCCGCTATCTTACATTCTACCAGATAATCTTTTCCTCTTGGTTCTGGAGGAGAAAAGATTTTTTCCTACCCAGGCACAAGGACATGGGCCAAATGCCTTTAATTTCCCCCTGAGATGGTCATTTGCACGATCAATAGTATCTCATGACTTTTTTAAAGAGGCTTTAAAAAATGGATAACTTTGGTTTACGCTCAAGATATAACCAACTCACTTTAAGGAGCTAAAGCCTCTTAACATTTCTTAAACCAAGCTGTAGTGAAATTTATATCATTTCACCTAGAGCCTGCATCAACCACTCGAAACCCTTATGTAACGTTTCAAATCTCAACATGGATTTATTGGGGGGTATGAAGGGAGTCCTTAATTTTTATATTGCTATTCAGAGCAGGTATAAGAGCCAAAGTGAAGAGCAAAGTTTCTAATGTTCAAATTAAATCCAAATATTTATTTAACAACCCAAATTTGAGGTTAGCATTCATTAAGTAACCCAGCAAGAAATAAAAATCCAGTGACCCTGTTTGAAACCTTTTCTTAAGCCATTGAAAAGAAACTTTAGAACAACCTCCAATATTTTGGTTCTAATCCTTAATTAAAATATAGCTACTGTACATGCCCCCTGGTCCTCAAAGACCACTCTCCTCATTTTAAGCAGATTCATCAGAGCAGGTCTTGAGCCAAATACACCTGCTGTGACTGCAGTGTGTAGTTTTTGGCTCATTTTATAAACATTTGAGTACAGCTCTTTCTACTCATTGAGACTATAAGCATCACAGAGGGGCCGCCTAGTTCATTTTTATATTTTTATCCCTTATAAATGTGTTCCACACACAATATATATGAGAAAAATTGCTTAATAACTGAAGGAATTAAGGAATTCCATTAGACAAGATGACCAAGCAGAGCTCTATTAAGCTCTGCATTCAGTCCCATCCAGGCCAACATTTTTTGTCCATATTTATATAAGGACATTCATAATAATGATTACATTTTCAGATAATAAGAATATAGAAAGATAGTAAAAAAAATTAGGTGGATTAATTTTGTTGGAAGATGATATTATACCAATTCAAGGGTCAAATTCCAATATATATGTGTGTGTATATGTGCGTATATATATATATATAGTACATGTATATATTGTATACATGTCCCTGGCCCCAAAGGCCACTCTCCTTATTTTAAGCAGAGTTACTGTTAAATAAGCAAGACATGTCAGGTCAGTTCATAGATGATATTTCTTGTTCAGAAAGAAGTCTTTCTGTCCAATAGAGCAAAGCACCATCAGCACAGATCATCCCCAATTCTTGTCCATGAATTAACCATCCTCTGTTTTCTGCTGCCTCATCTATAGAACACAAAGAAGAGATTCAAGTCCATGAGCCTACTGAAGGGCAGGATAAATTGAGAGACAAGAGCTCAAACCAGTAGACTCTTCTCTGTCTTAGTCTTTCATGAGGGAGGTTTATTTCTTATTGACAAGTTGACCTTCAGGCATTACCTGCCCTCTAGACCCAGACTAGAGAATCCTTTTCTCTTTGTTTGGTAGTCATATTGCCCCTTTCTACATCTCTGCTAAGACTCACAGTACACCCTAGAAAGAGCACTGAACTTGGAGTCAAACAGGCAAAATCTAACCCCAATACTCTGGTTTCTCTTCAGATCCCAGCACTGATCCAAATGAGCTGTGTGAACTTGGCCAAGTCTCTTAACCTCTAGTTCCACATTCATAAAACAAATTGCACCGTTTTCCCTAGATCTCGCCAGCCTCTGTTTACTAAAAATAATCCCATTTTCACCATACCTTGCCCTCCCCTGCATCACAGCATCTTGGCCCTTGACTTCCCCAACCTCCACATTCACTCATTCAGTTCTATAAATGTATCACCTACTATGCGCCTTATTTATTTTTGGCACTGGGACTAAAATAGCAAGTGAGAATAATCATGTTCCCTGCACGGCGGTGAACAAGATTTTCACTTAAAGGGGCGCCTGGGTGGCTCAGTCGTTAGGCGTCTGCCTTCAGCTCAGGTCATGATCCCAAGGTCCTGGGATTGAGCCCTACGTTGGGCTCTCTGCTCAGTGGGAAGCCTGCTTCTCCCTCTCCCACTCCCCCTGCTTGTGTTCCCTCTCTCGCTGTCTCTCTCTCTATCAAATAAATAAAAAATCTTTAAAAAAAAAAAAGGTTTTCACTTAAGAACATTCTGACTGCTATGAGGAACTTGGATTGTCAGGTAACGAGAGTGAGTGCAGAGACCCAAATTCAGGTGCTGTTGCAATGGTCCAAGCAAGAGAGGATGACACAGCAGGGTTAGTAGGTGAAGATGGAAGATTCAGTGACTATTTTATTTTATTTTTTAAGATTTTATTTATTTATCTGACAGACAGAGCAAGAGAGCACAAGCAGGGGGAGCAGTAGAAGGAGAGGGAGAAGCAGGCTCCCTGCTAAGCAAGGAGTCCAATGCGGGACTCAATCCCAGGACCCCGGGATCATGACCTGAGCCGAAGGCAGATGCTTAACCATCTGAGCCACCCAGGTGCCCCTCAGTCACTATTTTAGAAGTAGAATTGACTAGTCTTGTTAAGAGATTGCAAAGGGGAGGTGAGGGAGAGAGGGGGAGGTACCAAGGTGACTCCCATGTTTCTGGTTTGAGCTTTGGTGCTGATTGATGGACCTGGGGAGTAGCAGGTTTGAGGACAGAGCTTGTGAGTTCTCTCCTTCAGTCTGCAACAGGCACAAGACATTCAGATGGAGATGTGAAATAGGCCACTGTATATACAAGGCGGGAGTGCACTGGGGATAGATATTTGGGAGTTGGCAGCAATAGGTGGTGTTCAAAGCCATAGAAATGGAGGAGCTCACCAATGGAGAGAGAGTAGACTGTCCCATATAAGCTCACAAACTGTCTTCTCTTATCATTTGGTGCTGGCTCCCATGAAGAGTATCTGTACCAGTGGCGCTAACCCCTAAGAGCAGCATTCCCTGGGGCGCCTGGGTGGCTCAGCCAGTTAAACATCTGCTCAGGTCATGACCCCAGGATCCTGGGATCGAGCCCCATGTCGGGCTCCCTGCTCGGCGGGGAGCCTGCTGCTCCCTGTCCCTCTGCCCCTCCCACCCTGCTCGTGTGTGCTCTCTCTTTCTCTCAAATAAATCAATAAAATCTTTAAAAAAAAAAAGAAAGAAAGAGAAGAGCAGCATTCCCTCGGGGTTCATAGGGCCCTCGATTCTCTGTAGGCCTCATTGGGACGAAGCCAAGGCTACAGTCTGCCCTCAAGTGGAGCAGATTCTCCCCTCCTCACTCAGCGTCCCGCTCGGTCACCTGAGTCACAGAGCAGGCTGCTGGGGCTCCAGTACTCAAGAGAATATTGCCTGCAAGTCTCACTCTTCGCACAAGCTCAGACATCTACCTCTAAGCCAGACCCTGGCTATTCGCATTAGACCCAAAGAAGAGAACTGCAACAATGTAGCCTCATGAATGTGTCAGTGCAGCTGCCGAAACTCATCTGAGAGCTCTCTGAGGCTCAAGCTGTGTCCCCCTGACCACCACCACCACCGCTACACCACCATTTGAATAATGCTGTTCAGAAAGGTTTCATTGTCTAATGTTCCCAAACTTCCACACCTGCATCTAATTAATGACCTTAATATTCTACTTAGGCTTTGTGAAATACCCGCTATAATAGAGTCTAGGAATGCAAAGGATCAGATTTTTGTTCTCAATTTGATAAATAACCTGTCTACCCACTGATTGGCATAGCACGGTAGGAATAATGATGAAAACTCCCAAACAAACCAGCCCTTAGGTCAAACCTTCACGTTGGCGTGACGCCAAGTGCAAGGGGGGAGAATCCTGAGGAGAAGCGTTTGTGGACAAGGCAAGTGTAACAATGGCCCTGACTGGGATATACAGGGGCCTTCCAGGCCCAGTCGAGGCATGGGTAGGGCCAGGCAAGGAGGTGCGCCCCAGAGGCAATCTGTGTTAGGAGTCACTGCTACACCCGCTTGCACCAGGCTCCGGGGGGGGTCTGAGAGAACAAAGAACAAGATACCACTCCGTGTCACGTGTCTGGGTGCACATACACATGTAAGCAAATGGCTTACTACATATTATATAGTAAGGGGCTGTATTAGACACAGACAGACTATCTTGGAAAAGGAAGAGCTGAGCTTCACTCTTCCTAGCAAAGCTGGAAAAAGATTTTTTACAGAG
Organism: Neomonachus schauinslandi; assembly: GCF_002201575.2. Lineage (NCBI taxonomy): Eukaryota > Metazoa > Chordata > Mammalia > Carnivora > Phocidae > Neomonachus > Neomonachus schauinslandi. The sequence continues at coordinate 127,823,743 of NC_058403.1, forward strand.
CCTATTTAACCTAAGTCTTGAGGGATGTGTAGGTGATCTCCAGGTGGGCAAGTTATAAGTAAAGGACAGAATTCTAGGTTATAGGGAGGACAGTCAGGTTATAGGGAGGAGAAGAAACAGATAGTGTGCCTCGGGTAGTATTTTCCAAGTGGGTGAACACAACATGGGTGGGGGACCCAATGGTGCTAGATGGGGTCAGAGGAGATTTTAGGTAGCATGTAGACACTACATTAAATAACAACGAATTCCTTGGAATTGATAAAGTTGGCTATCTTTTAATTCCCTTCCATCTCTGCCCAGGAGAAATGTCTCAGTTGGCTATTAGGATGCTAATCTTCCTTCTTAACAGAGTAGGTTTCAGGCTCAGAGGTTCCCCAGGTAACAGTGTCTAGCTAGAATTTAATATTATTTTGTTTTTATTAGATTTATGTTTCTTTTTTTTAAGATTTTATTTATTTATTTGACACAGAGAGAGAGACAGCGAGAGAGGGAACACAAGCAGGGGGAGAGGGAGAGGGAGAAGCAGGCTCCCCGCCGAGCAAGGAGCCCTATGTGGGGCTCGATCCCAGGACCCTGGGATCATGACCTGAGCCGAAGGCAGATGCTTAACGACTGAGCCACCCAGGTGCCCCTATATTTATGTTTCTCTTCTGTTTACGGTAAATGACAGTGGTTTTCCATTTATAGTAGTTATATAAATTTTTCTTTCTAAACAAACTCAAGTTTAAGAAGTAAGTGATTTGCTTGGCAACTGCTTTGCAATGTGGTTCGAGATTCTATCCGGGGACCGGCGTCATGGCTGTGGGCTTGCTCATTCCGGGCATAGCCACTGCGCACATCCCCAGGTCCACTAACAGGGGTGAAGAAAAAGCCTTGCCCATTATTCATATCAGTGGAATTGGATGGAAAGAGGCATGTCTCTGGAGTTTGTTACTATGTGTCAAAGGGTTTGGAGAATATCCACTAAGGAAGCATTTTCCTGATTGGTGAAAAATAACTCCATTATGCTCACCTACCCCTTCTAGAAGGTTATGCAGTGTATTAATGTAGTGCATAATAAAAACAGCAAAAAAGTAAAAAAAAATAAAAATTTAAAAAAGCAAGCGATTTATATGCAAATATAGAAAAATATTAAGAAGTTAATCACACCATGAACTTATGGTAAGAATTATGACAGTGGCATGTGAACATCTGAAGTGTTAGAAATACTTTCTAGGAGAAAGATTAGCAGTTTGCTATGTTGCTATCACTGTGTTAGTATAGATCATTCAGAGATCAAGCACGGTAAAATGGGTCAAGCTTTTTTTTTTCCCCTTTTAAGTAAACTCTACCAACGTGGGGTTAGAACTCATGATCCTGAGATCAAGAGTTGCAAACTCCACCAACTGAGCCAGCCAGGCTCCCGCAAATAGGTCAAGTTTAAAGCCAGGCAGACAGGAATTCCAATCTCCCTTCAATACTTTCTAGGTGGGTGGCCTTGGGCAAGGGCTCTTGAGGTCTTTGTTTTACTTTCCTCACCTTTATACTAAGAGTCCATATTACAGGACTGTAAGCATTAGAGACAACAGATATGCAGGTCCTAAAATTATAGACATTATTAACCTTCTTTATAACTTTCCAACAAGCTTTCCAAGGTTAGCCATGACTGACTCTGACCTAATTTCTCTAATTCTGTGAGACAGTCTGCAGAGCTGTTAATTGGTTTCAGAAAAGAACTGAATGTGTTATTTTTCTTTATTTCTCCATTAATTTGTATAGAAAGTTAAAAAACCGCACAATGGTCATGATTGCCGGGTCATCCCAAATGGCTGTAAACTGGGGAGGGGAGACCACCCACCCAGTCCAAGTCGGAGGATCCATGTTGTATTCTAATGTTCTTCTGAATGCATTTTGTAACATTTTTTAAACAAACAAAATAAATAAACCGCACAAGCACTATAGACACAGCTCTGAAAACCACTGAGAAGAGGTGTGTGGGGGGGGGAAACAACTTAATCCACATTCCATGGTTCCAGCCCATCCTTTCAGCCACTCCCCACTCCCCACTGCCCACACCCCTCCAACCCCTATTATAATGAGGCCCAAAGAAGCCTGTGATGCAGACTTAATGAGTGTGGTAGACCACGACTCAGAGGACCACCACCCAGGTCTCTGGCTTTCCACTTCAAAAGCAAGCACCTGCTGACAGGCGGAAACCAAAAGATTTCTCTGATAATCAGGACACCTTGCCTAAGTAAGAGATAAACTGGACCAGCCCAACCCCCTTAGTAAGCACAATCTGAATTTCCAGCTCTTGTAAAATCATTAGAGCACGGCATAAAAGCACTTTCCTCTGGAACAGTAATAATGATTTTCATCTTCCAAATTAAGCATTGACTTTTTGGGAAACCTGTCATTAGAGGATTTTCTGTCTGCTGACCTTTGCTTTCACTTCCTGGAAGTGTTTTATTAAAGTAGGTCATCTCATTCAAATACAGAACACTACTAATATCTCCCATGCAGTTTTGCAGTTCTAGTTATAAGCAGGATGTACAAGCAATTTATGATTCTTCCATGTGGATATACATTTGTCCTTTACCATGGTCATACTTTTTCCGAAATGAGCCACCAGATTTAAATAGATCGCATACTGCCATTTCTTCTTCTAATTTGGTACAATTCAGAAATGCTGTTTTTAGAAATGTCTTCTCATAGATTGTAAGGGCTAGAATGAAATACATCTCAAAACAATAAAATGAAAGCATGATTTTAAACAAGAAGTGATCAGACATTTTAACCATTTTTTGTTTAATGTTTATACTCCCACATGCTAGAGTCTACTACTAGAAACCCTAACTTTTGATTGGCTAAAAAGGCTGAAAACTGCAGTGCCCCATACCCTGCCCTCCACTAAAAAAGTTGACTAATTACTTCTGAATGATCATCATAGCTTGTTAGTGATCTGTTTGAGGCTATCATATTTACAGTCTACACAATGTTTCTTGTTTTGCAAATCCTGGTGATATTAATATAGCCATAAATACACACAAGAAGACAAGTGTATTTCTAGGATCTAATACTTTTATTTGTCAAGATATTAATAGTTTAAAATTTGTATTTCCTGCCCTAAAAAGCTGTCAAGGAGTCTACAATTTAACTCTGATAGAGTAGTTTGGTCTAGCTATTCAGAAAAAGGAAAAGCACATGGTTTTATTATAGAACTTGAGCTTAATGTCAGGATCCAAATGTTCCAAGCTCAAATAAATCTTCACAAGCCTGCTTGCTTTTGTGATTGCTAAATCCGAATAGCTGCAAGCAGGAGCCGCCGACCTGTGCCTATAAACATGTAAACCAGCAAACACTAAATCATTCAGTCACGTAAAAGCAACACCCAAAAGCAAACACTAGTTATCCTTAAAGATAATATAAACAAAATGATACCTGTTCTTCAGCTTTTTGGTTTCTCAGGATCGAGAGATATTTCCTAATTGCATGGAGAGGATATTTTTTGAAGTAAGAGAATCTAGACTGAGGCAACAGATTATCCATGGTGAGGAAAGTAAGAAGGTTCTCGTCTGCCCCACCCTGTCAGCAACCATATGAAGTCTCAAAGCTTCACAATTCCTCAGATGCCTAAAGATTTGCTTGTAGCTTGATCACTTTCCTGCAAACAAAGCAAATGTTCTTGCTGCTTCCTCTTTTGGGTAGGGTTCCTGGTGAAACCAGACAGCCAAGTTCGAGCGCCGACCATCTAAGAGCGTCCAGAAATACACTGCCCAAAGGGCACTGGGAGCCAGGAGGAATTTAGGGTCTGGTCCACAGAATGCAAATTGCTTAGTGGTAGTGATGCGATTGTCCTATTTCTAGCAACGGCGTTCTGTTGCAAGCTATGTTAATATTAGCTAGCTGGTGACTTTCCACACCCACAGACTCTCGTGAGGTTTAATCTTAATTCTTCTGACAGCTTTTCTGGCTCTTAAAGAGGACATGACATGTGGGGGTTTTTTTTGTTTTTTTTTTTTTTCTGTTTCCTTCTAGATTTTTTTTTATCAGCATGAGCACACACACAGGGACATCCCTTGGCTGTGACTCAGCTCAAAAGTGTTGATTCATTCAGTCTTGAGCAGCTTTGTTTTAGGGGACTTATAAAAAAAAGGAACAATTTACTTCACTCTTCACTATTATCAAGGAGTTCAGTGTCAGCACTTAAGAGGTTTGGTTTACGCTGTCATGCATTATGCAACATGCCCAGTAACCAGATACTTTACGTTAATTGAACAATAGCTGCAAATAGATTCTGTTCTGAGTTAAAAGCCTTCTCTCCTTGAATCCTTATCTCAAATCCACAGGCTGAATCCAGGAACATTAAATTTCCCCAGGCTTTATTCCGAATAGAAGGGAGAAAAAATGTTACACATTTATTTCTAAGTATTATACAAAGGATTCATGCTTTAAAAAAGAGAACTGGGTAAGAGGTCTGCAGTCTCAGAGGACGTGAAATCATAAAATTTGAAAGATCAATATTTTCTTAATACTCTGTAGAAGTCACAGGGTTTCTGAACAAAGTTTCCAAGTAGGCTTTGCTCTTTTGTTATCCTTTTTAACATTGTAGTAGCTGGTTCACTTGATGGGAACATTTGGCCACTTTGGTGAGGGGTTGTCATGTAGAGTGTCTAGGCCAGACATCAACCCCAAAATCATGAGGCCCAGAGCTGTGCTTTCAAGAGGAAGGAGAGAGCTGGTCTGTTTCCTTTCAGAGACAGCACTGTTGGGGAGGAGGGGTGAGCGGAGCTGGGAATCCACGTCGCAGACTGTGCTGTCCCGCTGGACAGCCGCCCTGCCACTCCTGGCCAGGCCACTAGCCTTCAGGGAACACACTTGATGGGCCTAATGTGGGTCATGCTGCAGCAGCCCAGGCCATCTGTCAGGTTGGCCTTGGGCCCACTTGCAAGGTGATCTTCCAGGCTCACCAGGACCAGGCTGGCAATTCCAAGAAGTCATTTACATAATGCTGCCGGGCTGGCTTCCAGGAGGAGGAGGCTCTGCCCTCCTGCCCCTGCTTTAGGCGCAGGGCTGGCCGGCTTTTCCAGTGTCCTCTGTATGCTGGAGACAGCCGACTCTAATGAGGTCCAGCGGCAAGCACTGTGCTTGCGAACCACCAGAATGCTAAGGGCAGCGTCGTGCACTCCCTGCAGTTCACAGCTCAGAGAGACAAGGCGCGGGAACACCCAGACACCCTGGCCCTGGAAAGAGGGGAGGCCCTTGAAGCTTGGGGAGGAGGAGAGGTTGCCATTTATACACACCCGCGAGCTGCCTTTTTCCCTTCCTTTTTTAAAATATCTAAACCTTCAGAGATGCCTCTTCGCCTGGGCAGAAGCGGGCAGCCTGCCAAACACCCACAGCTCGGCTGTGATCAAAGCCTTTTTCCCAATGGATGGACACAAAGCAGACTTCATTTCAAACGGTTGTTTCATGATCACCTTCTCCTGGTTTAATGAAAAGAGATGGGGAAGGGGTGGGTCGGGGAAGAGGAAAGAAAACCCAGACAAACTGTCCTGGCTAGATATGGCATAAAAAGAAAAATTGGTGAACCGAACACAACTAAAATTGGAGACAAATATAATTCATATCTAATATGTATCGGGCCTTTCCGCCAGGCTCTGTGTTAAATTCTTGACATTATTCATGTAAGACTACAGCAGCATCCAGTGGGGAAACTGAGGCTCACAGAGGGTAAACAACTTTCCAAGGTCACACAGCTACAAAGCCGAGGAGAAGGGACTCCACCCGGGTGGACTGACACACCAGAATCTCCCGAGTCTCCGTTCCCAGTCAGTATACAGCACAGCCTCTTTGCCCACCTCCAGAAATGGATTCCCAAGAGCCTCTTTACAGATGAATCTAACAAAGGAAAGGCATGGAGTTGCCTTGTTAATGAGAAATACAAACGTAGACTGCTAGGAATTTACAGGCTAAGAATTATTAGATATCAGGTGCATCTTCGTGTAAAATCACACAACTCCCTATCCTGGATTCTGCATAACTAAGGCTAATATTCATTATTTACTCATAAAGCTTCCTTTCTGGATGATTCTAGTGATCTTGAAAAGAGGTTGTACTCATAGATACAGATTTTCTGCTCCCCTAACTTTGAAGACTACCATAATCTCAGTTTCTGTTTCACATAGGCTACGATGGTTAATTTCGGTCACCATTTATTTTAAAATTTTGTTTTTGCGAGAGAGTGTGCACGCATGTGCACAGGTGGGGGGAGGGGCAGAGGGAGAGGGAGAAGCAGGCTCCCCGCTGAGCAGGGAGCCCGATGTGCGGCTCGTTCCCAGGACCCCGGGATCAATCAGGACCTGAGCCGAAGCCAGGCGCTCAACTGCCTGAGCCACCCAGGCGCCCAATTTTGCTCACTATGTAATACAGATATGATGTGGGAGAGTCACAGTCCCGTTGTATTCACCCAGTAAGGACATGTCTGCCATCTCAGCCTGGAGGAGTGATGGTTTGATTGCCACTGTGACTCAGTTGCCTTAGTGAACGGCAGTTGACCAGAGATCGGGTGGCTACAGTGTACATCCGCAAGGACCGAGAGAACCCAGGGGACCTGCCCAGCGGCGAGGGTTTATTCTGCCCCCCCCGCAAAGTGGCACAATATGGAGTGGAAGCGATTACCTGTTATTTGTACAACTCACTGCCTGCCACCGCTTGTCTTCTATTCGATAGAAAAATAACCAGCAGAGGGGCACCTGGGTGGCTCAGTCATTGAGCGTCTGCCTTCGGCCAAGCTCATGATCCCAGGGTCCTGGGATGGAGCCCCGCCTCGGGGTCCCTGCTGGGCGGGAAGCCTGCTTGTGTTCCCTCTCTCGCTGTGTCTCTGTCTGTCAAATAAATAAATAAAATCTTTAAAAAAAAAAAATCAGGATGAGAAACAGGAACGGAAACCAGAAAGCGTGTCTCCAGGATGCCTCTGAGTTGATGGTGTTTCCAAAGTGCATCAGGACAAACACCAAAACCCCACTAATCCCCCTTCTCTTTCTCCTTTCAATCAGTGCTGAGAGTTTCTATCAGGAAAATGACTTCATTCTCTGGGAATTAATCCAGCCCAGAGATAAAATGAAGGGCAAGCAGTGAGAATGATGGAGAAGCAGCTAGCCCAGAAAACAGAAACCATTTTTTATTATGAATTCCACCGAGAAATCACTCTCATCCCACTAGGTTTGTGGATATTGGCTCAGTTTCTTGCTCTCCCAAGGACAGCTCTAAATGCAATCAGGCGATGGGAAAGGGAGGTTTTCACCATTGCTCCTTAGGGCAAGTATATGCAGCACCAACATTCTACCTTTTGCGTGAGGAAATTTTCTGTGCTACTTGATATGATGATATTTTCTCGGTGCTCCCACCATATAGGGAGTAATTATCTTACACCTGCAGATGGTGGATTTTTACTTTCCCCAAATCCACAATCAACCCCCGTCCCCCTGTTCCTGTTACAACCACAATTCAACAGTTGCGGTGTTTCTATTTACTCTGTGAGCTATACAACTTTTACGCCTTCTGCTTTCCGGCTTCAAGTATTGATTTCTTGAACTTTACGATACCTCTGAACCCCTGGGACACTTGTCCTCCACTTAGGAAGAAGACGTTTTTCTGCATAGGTTAAAACAAACTTGAACATGCATCAGAATCACCTGGAGGGCTTGTTGAAGCCCCATCACTGGCCCCACCCTCACGGTTTCTGATTCAGTAGGTTGGGGGCGAAGAGTGAGATTTTGCATTTGTATTAACTTCCCAGGTGTTGCTGATGCTGGTGGTCCAGGGACCATGGGTTTGGGTGCTGTCAGGTAAGACATGGGGCTGTGGAGCGATTTGTCAGGTGGAGGTTGAAGGGTAGAGATCTTGTGCTGGAGCATTTGAGAGCTCCCATCAGAATCACATTTTTTTTTTTTTTAAGATTTTATTTATTTATTTGAGAGAGAGAGAAAGAGAAAGAGCACAAGCAGAGGGAGAGGGACAGGGAGAAGCAGGCTCTCCGCTGAGCAGGGAGCCCGATGTGGGGCTCGATCCCAAGACCCTGGGATCATGACCCAAGCTGAAGGCAGACGCTTAACGACTGAGCCACCCAGGTGCCCCTAGAATCACATTTTAAAATGTACTTCCCTGGCAGTGGTGGGATTTTCCCCAGCTCATTTCTTTCATAGCCACTCTTCCATGAGGGAGCTCCTGCAGTTATCAAGCTTCAAGTGCACCTCCCACCAAGTTCTGTCTTCTCAGTGATCTCTTGACCTGATAGGGGATTGCTCTCAAACTCTCCCTCAGTTCCTCTTACCAAGCTGACGCACACTAGCAGTCGTCTCAGCTCAGGGAGACAACCCTTTCTTTAAGTTCAGCGCCAGAAACCACAGCCAGCTGTACACAACACTCCCTCTCTCCCTTTTCTGCCACTAACACCGTGTTCCATTCCAGTTGGAGAAGGGGGAATCTCGGACTTGGAACAGGCAGGCCCTTCATGTCAAGAATCTCCAAAATCACGGTTTTCCACAAACCGCTCCCTAAGTGTAATCTGTTCATCTAATGCAGTTTGGGCAGGAGCCTCCACTAACTCTGTCTCCTTTCATCCAGTCTTTTTTTTTTTTTTAAGATTTTATTTATTTATTTGACAGAGAGAGACACAGTGAGAGAGGGAACACAAGCAGGGGGAGTGGGAGAGGGAGAACAGGCCTCCTGCTGAGCAGGGAGCCCGATGTGGGGCTCGATCCCAGGACCCTGGGATAATGACCTGAGCCGAACGAAGGCAGATGCTTAACGACTGAGCCACGCAGGCACCCCTCCTTTCATCCAGTCTTGAGTTTACTGCAAACTGGTCCTCTAATAGAAACACAAAACATCCCCAGCAAGCTTACTGTTCCTGGTAAGCTCAGAGGCCAGTCTTTGTGGCTGTGTCACCCTCTCCTCAGGACCATGACTACCTTCCACCTTCCCCTTAGCAGTCATGCTTTGCTCTTTCTGAGAGGAGTAACACTAACCCAGAACGACAAGACAGAATATTTCTTCCTAAGGAGGGGAGAGCAATGGTTCAACCCTGGGGGAACTTTTAAATTGGTGGTTGTGCTACCTATAATTCTCTATGAAAACTAAAAATATGGTTTTAGCAATAAGGAACATAACTTTTTTTTTTTTTCCTAAGTAAGGGAACTTTGGCTAACTAGGAGGATGGGGGGGGGGGGTGGGTGGGCATTTTGGTGTGTTCTCTTCTAATGCTTGTTTTGAAAGGTTAAGGGTGTAATTGAAAGCAGATGTGTGGCTGGGCTAGGCCTACCTTGGTGGGGGATGGCTCTTGGAATCAAGAAGTGATCCAATTTCCCTTTCCCATTTCTCTGACTCCATTGTGTGGGTGGAAGTTCGGTGGCCAGAGAGCCTGGCGCCTCAGATAATCCTTAAGTACTTGTCTTGAGTTCTAGTGGAAAGGCCCAGTCCAGAGGTGTTTATCTGGGTAACTCACTCAGCTGTCATTGCCACCTCCTGTGAAAACCTCCATTGGGAATGAGGGGGGCAGAAGTCTGATGGGAGTGGCAGCTCATGTTATCTAAAAGAAAGATAATGTGATTGCAATTTGAGGTAGAGAAATTGTTTATCACAGTGATGCTTAGAGTCACATTCTTTCACTCTATCACCCCTGATTTTTTATTTTTTAAATTAACATACAATGTATTATTTGTTTCAGGGGTACAGGTCTGTGATTCATCAGTCTTACACAATTCACAGCGCTCACCAGAGCACATACCCTCCCCAGTGTCTATCACCCAGTCACCCCATCCTTCCCACCCCCCTCCCCTCCAGCAACCCTCAATTTGTTTCCTGAGATTAAGAGTCTCTTATGGTTTGTCTCCCTCTCTGGCTTCATCTTATTTCATTTTTCCCTCCCTTCCCCTATGATCCTCTGTCTTGTTTCTCAAATTCCTCATATCAGTGAGATCATATGATACATGTCTTTCTCTGATTGACTTATTTCACTTAGCATAATACCCTCTAGTTCCATCCATGTTGTTGCAAATGGCAAGATTTCATTTTTTTGATGGCTGCATAATATTCCAGTGTATATATATATATACCACATCTTCTTTGTCCATTCAGCTGTCGATGGACATCTAGGCTCTTTCCATAGTTTGGTTATTGTGGACATTGCTGCTATAAACATTGGGGTGCAGGTGCCCCTTCAGATCACTACATTTGTATCTTTGGGGTAAATACCCAGTAGTGCAATTGCTGGATCGTATGGTAGCTCTATTTTCAACTTTTTGAAGAACCTCCATACTGTTTTCCAGATTTTTATTTGACTTCAAGTCCCAAACTCTTAACCGTTATACAGACTACCTCCCCAGCTGTTTTTACATCTCTGAGCAGGATGCCTGGTGTACAATAGGTACCTAATATATGTGCTTATGAAATAAACAAGCTGAAAGACACACCAATCAACTTTTATGTTGTCATCATTTCTATTTAAAGCCCTGTGACTAGTGAGCTATTTTAGGTCTGGATTGATTGTGGTTGAAGTAACAGATATGTGGTTAGGGTCCTCTCTATCCCCGTGACACATAGAGCCTGGGCTTCCAAATAATGACAGTCCCCTTCCCTTCCTTATACTCCTGGTCTTGAACATAATTCCTGGGCTCAAACCAAGCTCCATGACAGCGATTTACTTGATGCTACCATTTCCCAGTGTGTCAAGCCAATGCCATAAAAAGTTTTCACCGAAAGATCAAAAATAAAACAACTTTCGCGAAAGAGAATTCACATATAGGCAATTAACAAATGCTAATTCTCCATCATCGCTGGAGAATTTATGCATTGATTTACCTGTGAGCAGTTACATAACAACGTATATAATTTGTTTGGTATTTTAGTCTGTTCTGGCTCCTGCAACAAACTACCACGGACTGGGGCGGGGGCTGAAACAACAAACATTTATTTTCTTATGGTTCTGATTGAGGTGCCAGTAAAGATGGTTTCTGGTAAGGACTCTCTTCCTGATTTGTAGACAGCCACCTCTCACTATGTCCTCATATAGTCTTTCCTTGGTGGGTACACACAAAGACAGAGAGAGAGGGAGATGAGAGAGATTGAGGGTGCTCTAGTGTCTCTCTTTAAAAGGACACTAATCCCATTGGATGAGGGTCCCACCTTTATTACCTCATTGAACCTTAATTACTTGCTTAGAGGCCCTGTCTTGAGGTTAAGGATTCAACATATGAGGGTTTTTGGGGGGGGGGGGGCGGGGGTAAACATTCAGCCTATAATAATGGGTCACGTTGACTTAGGATAAAAACAGAGGGTTAAGGCCCTTGAGGATTTTCGCACATGGTTGTGCTCAATAAAAATGACTAGTGTAGTGTTTACCTTCGGCTCAGGTCATGATCCCAGGATGGAGCCCCACGTGGGATTCCCTGCTCAGCGGGGAGCCTGCTTCTCCCTCTCCCACTCCCCCTGTGTGTTCCCTCTCTCGCTGTCTCTCTCTCTCTCTCAAATAAATAAATAAAATCTTAAAAAAAATGAATCACTAGAACAATTCTTGTTTATACCGAAATTGTTTTATCTTTCTTCTATGTGAGGATCCATGTCTCTATAAAATTTTGAACAATATTGCCTGCTCAGAATTTATTGAGAAATGCTTGAGTTTCCTGGATGAAAAATCTCTGTATTATTTAATGATGTAAAACATTCCATCAAAATGAAGAAAGTCTCCATTACTTTCTAGCTTTAGCATTAAAGTATAATTCTCATCCTAATTTACAGTTGCTTTCTTTAAAATTGTTTTTTTTTTTTATTTCCTTGAACTATCCCCAACCATTTCTTTCCTTCCTTAATATGAGTTTTCAGACACTTACATATAATTCTATTTCCCCAGAGGCCTTTGTTTACAGTTATAAAATCTTTATTGCTACAGAATTCCTTTCAGCTCTTTGTGATTTGCTCTTGCTCCGAGGTCCTCTAGTCCTGACGTCCTCTGATTCCAAGATGCTCCATGAGGAAAGCAATGTTTTAAACTCCAAGGCTTGTCAAGCTCAAACAGCATCTAAGGTTGAAGGGGTGGGTAGAGCCACAGAAATGCTGTTATTGCACTTGTCGCACGGAATCGGAAGAGTAGTGACAGCATGGGTTGATTCTCCTTTCTTCATGGAGCTGTAAATCTGTAAACAAGTTGTTTTCTAAGAGCTTGTCAAGAGTTTCTCCTTCCCAAGATTTTTCTCTCAAGTGTTTTTGATGGCTTTCTACCAGGCATATCTTATGTAAAAACAGACCCTCCCCAACCCCCTTCACGGCAGGTGCCCAATTCTCAACTTCCATCTGCATTGTCTTCTACACTTTGGTCTTTTTTAGGAGCTTACGCCTTTGTTTTTCAGAGGCAGCCCTGTAACAGGTGCCTTCACTTGGCAGCTGAACGTTGCCAGAGCTGCTAAGTTCCCTCCCATCGGCGGCTGGGTTTCTTGCTATTGGTGGAGGCAGGTGTAATGCTGAGATCACCATTTGGAATTCAGTTGACTGGCTGTAACATCTGAATGAGGAATTTCATTTTGCTAATTTTAAACATGTGAGAGCTAAAGTGCATATTTGAAAAGAATTTTATAGGACAATCGCTTTTTAAGGCTCTCCTTCTTGATTCTGAAATGCTGAGTTCACTTTGTCCCCCCAAGAGGAGATGTCACTTATGACTGAAATCATGTTCTGTTTTCCCTACTGGAAATGCATGCAGCTCCATGAGATCAGCAAGCAAGATTCAACACAGCCATTCCTCAGGACCACCGCTTCTGATCAGAGCCGCAAGAAGAGAGCAATCAAGGACACCCTTTCCCCCCAGGCAGAGTGTGCCAGTTTTTAAGTACCTGTCTCTCAGCTCCTAACACATCGTTCTATACTCAGTGATGCTGGGATTCTACAGACCATGGTCCCCTTTGCCAGCTATTCCCCATTTGGCTTGGCCGATGGAGGGCCACTGCAAGTTTGAAGGAATAAAAAGGGACTTGCTCCTTTCCATTTCAGTTTTGCTTCCTGCTCTTGAGACTCACACTAGCAACACTTCTTCACCTGGGAGCAGCCCCTTGGCAGCAGCCGGCCATCTCTATAATAGAGGTGAAAAAGCTTGCATTCTTTCCAACACTCTTAGAATCTGCCCCCTTGCCCCGCTCAGACGTACCAGCACAGCCAGGTCCGGACACAAGAGTACCAGCTGGCCAGTGCCCCCCTCTTCAGGGGTCTGGATCCTAGCTTCTTTCTCAACTTTGAGCTAAGAATGTTTGGTGGACCCAGACTTTAGGCATTGGCATGCATTGGATTGAAATTCAGGTCATTTTAGTTTTTATTTTTATTTTTAAAATATTTTATTTATTTATTTGAGAGAGAGAGCCAGAGAGAAAGCATGAGTGGAGGGGAGGGGCCAAGGCAGAAGCAGAAGTAGGGTCAATCCCAGGACCCTGGGATCATGACCTGAGCTAAAGACAGATGCTTAACCCACTGAGCCACCCAGGCGTCCACAAAATTCGGGTCATTTTGTTCAGTGTGAAAGGTAAGGGTGTCACAAGAAGGCTGGAGGACTTGGGGACATTCAAATTATGGGTTAGTGACTCCCAAAGCTGTATCTGTGGGCCAGACATCCTCCCCAGGTTTAAACAGAGAGCCCATATGTACCTCAAACTCAGAGTGTCTAAAATTCAATCTTTGTCTTCCCCCTTGGCTCTATGAATTCTGACACCATCTACCAGTTGCCAGCAAGAGCTGTTTTTTAGGTTCACAAGCAGTCTCCCAGTACTGCTGATTTTACTTCCTAAATGTCTCCTACTTTCCCTCTCTATTTCACAGCCCTAGTTCAGGTCCACTGGATTCCTGCAAAACCCTCCTAACTTGTCTCTTTGCTTCCTGGCTCTTTCCCTTCTAATCGAATCGTCCTAGAGTGTGTATGGCTTTGAAAAGTTCTGAGAAGATAGTAAAAACTGGTAATTTCCAGAACACGATCCCAGATCTGTTCAGTGACTCAGAAAGACTCTTCTACCACACCAAATCATTTTTAAAAAATTTTTTTTATCACTGTTAAGAACAACCTGATGATGTGTCGTGGTGTTCTTTACTTCATGTTTCTTGTGCTTATTGTTCACTGAGCTTTGATCTGTGGATATATAAGTTTCATAGTTTGGAAATTTTGTGTCCATCATTTCCTCAAATGCTTCTTCTCCCTCTCCCTTTCAGGACTCCAATAACATTTATAGCAGGCCACTTGAGTTGTCCCACAGTACATTGATTCCCTTTTTCTGTTTCCTTTTTTCTCTGTGTGTTTCACTTTGTATACCTCCTATTGCTATGTCTTCAATTCACTAATCTTTTCTTTTGCCATGTCTAATCTGTCACTAATTTTATCTGGTGTATTTTTCATCTCAGTCATTATAGTTTTTGTCTCTAGAAGTACTACTTGGATCTTTTATTATATTTTTATATTTTCCATGTCTCTACTTAACACTTTGAACATATGGAATACAGTTATAATGACTGTTTTAATGTGCTCATCTTCTAATTCTAACATCTATATCAGTTCTGAGTTAATTTCAATTAATTGATTATTCTCCTCATGGTCATGGTTCTCTACTTCTTTGTCTGCCTGGTAATCTTTGTTTGGAGGCCAGATACAAAATTTACCTTGTTAGATGCTGGATATTTTCGTATTCCCATAAATATTCTTTTTTTTAAAAAAGATTTTATTTATTTATTTGACAGAGAGAGACACAGCGAGAGAGGGAACACAAGCAGGGGGAGTGGGAGAGGGAGAAGCAGGCTCCCCGCAGAGCAGGGAGCCCGATGCGGGACTTGATCCCAGGACCCTGGGATCATGACCTGAGCTGAAGGCAGTTGCTTAACCAACTGAGCCACCCAGGTGCCCTCCCATAAATATTCTTGAGCTTTATTCTGGAATGTTAAGTTAGTTGTATAGTTTGATCTTTGGGGGTCTTGCTTTTATGATTTAGCCATTTTTAACCAGAGCTAATTATTTTCTGCTACTGAGGCAAGATCTTCCTGAGTTTTCTACCCATTGCCCTGTGATTTAGGAGTTTTCCTGTCTGGTCTGTGAACATATACTATGAGCCCTATGTGAGCACCAGGTAGTGTTCTCTAATCCTTTTAGATTTTTTTCCCCAGCCGCGGGTAGTTTGCAGATCATGCATGGGCAGATCAGTACTTGGCTGAATGCTCAAGGAAGACCTCGAAGAAGATTTCTCAGGTCTGTCTGGGGTCTATACTATCTCATAGAGCACTTGCGAAAACACAGATCAAGTGTTCTCATATGTATAAAGGCTTCTAACTTGGTGCCTGACACATAGTTGAGACTCAATAAACATTTTTGATCTTGGTTTAACTCTCCAGATGCAAAATACCTTTGGTGGGCATTTCTCATTCTTTCGACTATCCAGCATCTGTAATTTATTCTAATGAGGCTGAGCTTGTTTCCCAACATAGACACTGCAAAATGCCAGACTCCTTTTTTCTAGCATCCTCACTGCTAGGATGAAAGCCCATGACCTAGCCCTCATCCATGACCATGACCGATACCCACACTTTTTCTATACTTTAAAGAAGCAGGTCCAGGGAAGAAGCAGAGACCACACTGAGTTCCTTCCAGGGACAGGAAACAACAGCTGCAGTAAGAGCAGTTACATCCATTCTTCAGGGACAACATTCCTGGTGGCCTTGATAAGGATGGCCTAGCAGATGGCCATCTGGTATCTATTGGTATAGCAGTGGGGCTTTTTCTAGACCAGTTCCATGGTGAGATTTTGGGCTTTTTTCCAGTTGCATAGTCTGCCAGCCTGATTGTCTAGTTTTTCTAAAGATGCTGCATACCATCCAATATTCTGTAACATTTCTATTATTAAAGTGTAATGTACATGTGTATGTATATACTTATATTCATATGTAAGTATATGTGTGTGTTTATATACCACAGAAGTGATGATTTTTCATGAACTGAGTTTTCATGAACTGATATAACTGGTACCCAGATCAAGAAACAGAACATCACCAATGTCCTAGAAGCTTCCTTATTCACCCTCCACGTTACTACCTTCTGCCATCCAAGACAACCATAATCATGACTCCTCACATCATGAATTAGTTGTGCCTATTTTTTCTTTTTCTTTTTTTCACTTTATACAAATCAAATCTGCGCACATATTCTCTTGTGTATGTCCAACATTATGTTTGTGATATTCATCCTTATTGTTTGGTATAGTTGTAGCTTGCTCTTATCGGAATAGTAAAGCATTGCATTTTATAAATACACTATAATATATTTACCCACTTGTATCGGGGGTCCCCAAGACCACCCTCAGGTTCAGGGATTTGCTAGAAGGACTCACAGAACTCAAAAGCTGTTGTACCCACAGTTAAGTTTTATTACAGTGACAGCTTATAGAAATCAGCAAAGGGGAAAGGTATAGAGGGCTGAGTCCAGAGGAAACCAGGTACAAGCTTCTAGTTGTCCTCTCCCGGAGAAGTCACATCGACAGCACTTAATTTTTCCACAAGTATGTATGACAAGGTGTGGCCAATCAGGGAAGCCCATCCAACCCCTGGTGTCCAGGTTTTGTTGCTGTTGTTTGAGGCCAGTCATGAAGGTGTGCAGTGTCCCCATTGCTGACCTTAGCTACCCAGTATCCATCCTGACACAGGTCAAACTCATACATTATGGCCTAGAGGCTCAAGCATACAAAAATAGGCATTCACATAAATCACATTGTTAGTTTAAACTAATTGGCATAGCCCACAGCTTTAGGCATATAAAGACACTTTTTTCAGGCAGGATATTGCAAAAGCTCAGAGATCTTCTTCTAGGAGCTAAGCCAAAGGTAGTCCTGAAGACTTGGGAACGTACAGCAGTTGAGTAGCCCAGGCTTACAGAGTTAACCTTCCCTGCACACCATTACACTGTTGACGGGCATTTACACCATTTACATTTTTAATATGAGAAGTGCTGCTATGAACATTGTTTTACATGTTTTTGATGAAGATTTGGGTGCCTTTCTATTGGGTGGTTACTTAGGAGTGGAAATGACAGGGCGTTGGATATGCATTTGTTCAGTTTTCATAGACACTGCCACAATGTTTTCCAAAGTGACTATACAAATTTATACTCCCCATATCAGTGTACAGAAATTTTCAATATCCTTTTTTAAAAAAAATTGTATTGAGGTACAACTGACATACAATAAAATGCATATTAAAGTGTACAATTTGATCAATGTTGGCATATGTGTATATGCATAAAACCAGCACCACAAGCAAGATAGTAAACCTATTATTCTCCCCTAAAAGTTTCCTTGTATTCCCAATATTCTCATAATGAATTTGTTTTCTCTTGAAGTCAGCTGGAGTGCATTTCTGTTGTTTACATCTGAGACTTCCTAGCTGATATAATCTCACCTTGAATTGTCTTGTATTGTGCCCAGCTTGGTCTTCTGCATTTCTTTTCTCTTCAACTGATTCTTGCTGAGCTTCTATGATGTGTCCTAGACTCTGTTCTTTGCTTATCTTACTCAATTTGGTGGGACCCCAGGTCCTCTGATTGTAACTTTGTCCTCAAGACTCCTGGTAATTCCACACATCTTTTTTTTTTTTTAAAGATTTTATTTATTTATTTGAGAGAGAGAGAGAATGAGAGAGAGCACATGAAATGGGGGAGGGTCAGAGGGAGAAGCAGACTCCCTGCCGAGCAGGGAGCCCGATGCGGGACTCGATCCAGGGACTCCAGGATCATGACCTGAGCCGAAGGCAGTCGCTCAACCAACTGAGCCACCCAGGCACCCACTATTTTTTTTTTTTTAAAGATTTTATTTATTTATTTTTATTTTTATTTTTTTAAAGATTTTTATTGATTTATTTGACAGAGAGAGAGGGAACACAAGCAGGGGGAGTGGGAGAGGGAGAAGCAGCCTTCCCGCTGAGCAGGGAGCCCAAGGTGGGATCGATCCCAGGACTCTGGGATCATGACCTGAGCCAAAAGCAGACACTTAAAGACTGAGCCACCTAGGTGCTCCTCCACACACCTTTTTATCCCCTGCTCCCTGCAGGCTCTTCTTCTTGAACAACCCTATAAAACCCCTGGTCCTAGTCATTCCCGGTTGGCCCAGAAGCAAACTCCCCTAGGAAGAACTCCAGCAGAGCATTAGCTAGACGGTAAGAGAAAGGGCCTCTCCCTCAGCTCTTCCTTAAGTTGCCTAGACCAGTGTTATGGGTAGAATTGTGTCCCCCACAAAAAGAGATGTTGGAGTCCTAACCTCTGGTGCCTCAGAGTGTGACCTTTTTTTGGAGATGGGGTCTTTGCAGTGGTAATCAAGTTAAAACGTGATCATTAAGTGTTGAGCCTAATCCAATATAATGAGCGTTCTTATAAAAAGGAGAAGTTTGGACACAAAGACAAAGATAGAGGGGAGATGCTGCAGAGAGACATAGGAGAGGAGGCCTGGAACAAACCCTCAAGCCCTCACCACCCTCAAGAGGAATCAACTGTGCTGACACCTTGATTGTGGACTTCCAGCCTCTGGAACATGAGACAATAAATTTGTTTTGTTTCATTTTTTTAAAGATTTTATTTATTTATTTGACAGAGAGAGAGCGAGAGAGGGAACACAAGCAGGGGGAGTGGGAGAGGGAAAAGCAGGCTCCCCGCTGACATGGGAGCCCAATGCGGGGTTTGATCCCAGGACCCTGGGATCATGACCTGAGCTGAAGGCAGACGCTTAACAACTGAGCCACCCAGGCGCCCCATAAATTTCTGTTGTTTAAACCACTCAGTTTGTGGTGCTTTGTTACAACAGCCCTTGTAGATTAATACAGGATGCATCAGCTTTTCCTAATAATTTTCAGACTATGGGGTGTAAAACAGAGGATCAGAGGGTAGTGGCTGCCCTTTTGGAAATATTGTTTGTTATAAAAGTTGAGGATGGGGAGAGAAGAACATGGGAGGAGCCAGCTAACTCCAGATTATTTGACTTTGGCCATTCATGAGGCTCTCAGTGAGGCCTGGCTAAATCATGAGGTCCTATACTCCTTGTTCTTTTCTTTCTGTTTTCTCAAATTGATAAACATGATTCATTTTTCAACAGCCATCTGTGGGAACACATGGACTCCTTCACTTAGTAGCTACTAAGATCTGTTCCACAGACTGAGGGGACGATTTGGGAATGTTTTTCTCCCAGGTCCTTTTCATGGGAACTTTTCCAAAATCAGAAGATTAATAAAATTTTGGTGAGAAGCAGTACAGCATGTCTTGAAAACTCCCCTAAATCTTCTCATCACCTTTAATCAGGTCATCTGACAGGTTACCTTCAAAGAAACGGACTTCAAGCTGAGTCCTTACGAGGACTGGATTTTGCTTTATTTATAAAACGTTGTGAAGTTCTAGAACTCCTATTTGCCTTGACGGTCAAACTTTTGATGAAGGAGGAAAAAGCAGGGAGAAAGAGAAGGACATAAACAGAAAATACATTGGAAATAGTAAATGTATTCAGAGCAGATGACTATTGCCCTTCCAAATGAACCTGGCAATAAAGAATATAATAAAGGAGTCCCCTGGGGAGCTTCTTTTCCATTTCAAGTGCTTCCTTTGGCTATTTTCACCCTTCAGTTTCCACCCTCATTTTTGGTCTTTAGATATGGATTTGAATATATTTCAGCAAAGCTGCATAAATGACCCACTTGGTTGAGCCTTGGGGGTCAGATTCTGAATACGGCTTGGAAGCGATTACAGTGACATCCCCTCAAGACTTTGTTCTGGTGTTGTTAATGAGTGCCTTGGGTTGCTCGAGATCAAAGATCCCCCTCTGCGTCTCTGGCTCGGTTCCCCTTGCCTTCATAGACTAGTGTCACTGCTCTGTCCACAGAGGTTCCTTTTAAAATTGAGATAAGGGGCGCCTGGGTGGCTCAGTTGGTTGGGCGACTGCCTTCGGCTCAGGTCATGATCCTGGAGTCCCAGGATCGAGTCCCGCATCGGGCTCCCTGCTCGGCGGGGAGTCTGCTTCTCCCTCTGACCCTCCCCCCTCTCATGCTCTCTCTATCTCATTCTCTCTCAAATGAATAAATAAAATCTTTAAAAAATAAATAAATAAATAAAATTGAGATAAAATTTACACAGCATAAAATTCATCATTTTAACCTTCTTAAAGTATACCTTTCAGTGGTTTTTAGCATGTTCACAATGTTGTGAACCATCAGCACTATGTAATTCCAGAACCTTTCCATCACCCCAAAAAGAAACCCTGCACCCATTATCCATCACTTCCTGATTCTTCTATCCCCTAGAGGCCCTGACAACCACGAATCTACTCTCTGCCTCTGTGGATTTGCCTATTCCAGATTTGTCATATAAATGGAATCATATCATACATGAACACTAGGTCAAGATTCTTTCACTTAGCATGTTTCCAAGGTTTATGTTGTAGCATGTATCAGTATTCCATTCCTTTATATGGCTGAATATTATTTCATTGTACAGATCCATCTCATTTCATTCATCCATTCATCAGTTGATGGGCATTTGGGCTGTTTCCCAATTATGAATAATACTGCTATGAACACGCATGTACAAGTTTTTGTGTGGGTATATATTTTCAGTTCTCTTGGATATATACCCAGAAGTGGAACTGATGGATCATACAGTAACTCTATGTTTACCTTTTTGAGGAATTACCAAATATTTTCCAGGGTCTTTTTTTCAAGGAGAATAGGATGATAAGATTGATTTCAGACACACTGTTGGGGAGGGGCAGCTGAACTGTCAGAGAAAAATGCTCACCATGAAGTTGAAGATAAAAGGGTCATGTCCAGGTGAGATAAGGTGACCATTTCAGTTGGGCCATTATCCACATGCAGTGGTTGGTAAAGCTGCGGGCGCCCCCCCCGCAGGTCTCTGAGTTCTCTGAGGGTGATAACAGGTGAAAACAAGAGAATACAAGAGGACTTTCACCAGCTAAGCACTGGATTGTTCTTTATGTATACTGTCAATTTAATCATCACAACACAATTAAGTGGATAATGTCATTAGCCCCATCTTATAGGTGGGGCAACTGAGGCTCACTGAGGTTAAGCATATGGACTGGTTTGCATGGCTTTGTATATAGCAGAGCCAGGATTTAAGTACTGGTAAAGACCATAGATACAACCTGAAAAAAATTTAAGGGATTAGAGGTAGATTTTAAAAAAGAGAGTACCATTAAGTACAACAGGATGGGATAAGTGATATATAGTGTACCAGGATAAAAGAGAGATTTTTGTTTGTTTTTTGTTTTATTTTATTTTATTTATTTATTTTAAAAAGATTTTATTTATTTATTTGTGAGCAGGGGGGAGGGGCAAGAGGAGAGGGAGAAGCAGACTCCCCACTGAGCAGGGAGCCCGATGTGGGACTCGATCCCAGGACCCTGGGACCACGGCCTGAGCTGAAGGCAGACACTTAACCGGCTGAGCCACCCAGGCGTCCCTATTTGTTCTTTGTTTTAGAAGGAGGTTGTCAATTGTGCCAACTGTCACAAAGGTGTCAAGTAAACACAAACATATGCGTATAATAGTATCTAATTATCTCATATCTGACCCTTGATATGCCTCAGAATGTTTGCTACTCAGACTTTAATACGTCCTGGGCTATATGTTACTGCTCTCTGTGCATTTCCGTCTGCAGAACACGAGGACACTGCTGAGTCTCTATTCCAGACAATAAGTGCATTTCAGAAGGAGTAAGGAAACCCATTATTTACAGAGAAACCAGTTTCACAAAAACAAGAATTTCAAAGCAAAATGAGATTTTCTCACATTAAGTCATGAAGTAAAAGTTTGAGTACGTAAGACTAAATAACTCTTAGTACTAGAAGGAAAAAGAATTATATTGCAGCGTTGCAATAAAACCATATTTTATGGGTAATGAGGCAGTACTCTCACCTTTCCTCAGTATTTTATTTTATTTTTAAAAGATTTTATTTATTTATTTGAGAGAGAGAGAATGAGAGAGAGCACATGAGAGGGGGGAGGGTCAGAGGGAGAAGCAGGCTCCCTGCCGAGCAGGGAGCCCGATGCAGGACTCGATCCAGGGACTCCAGGATCATGACCTGAGCCGAAGGCAGTCGCTTAACCAACTGAGCCACCCAGGCGCCCTCCTCAGTATTTTATATCTTTAGCTTTTTTTCCCTCTTCAGCCAGTGATGGGTGGACGTGAGATTAAAGTGCCATTATTTCAGGGCACTGAAGCACAACCACATAATGGTGACACCCAGAAATCCCGGGCACTTGCAGCCAGTCAAGTCTTTTTCATGAGCAATCTTGATATTGTTGGGGCTAGAGTCTTTCCCTACTTCAGATTGTTGGTTTGCTTGGCACTTGAGGATGTTTTCAAGGATAAAACAAGGTTGGAGCTGGCTCCTTGTAAAGCAGTCATGAAGCTCTTGTATGGAAACTTTCCATGAACAGATGAGGAAAAAATGTTTTTTGGAGAAAAATAGGTAAAAACTAAATAAGTTGATGCCATAATACATCTATATTACCAACCAACAGAAGACTTTGTTCTTTTTAGCTGTTTGATTATTTTGTTTTCTGCTCAGATAAAAAGAGAGTTTGGTTTTTATAGAAAGGCTTTTGCTATGTGTGCACTTTCAAGCGCAGAGAGTAAGGAAGCCTCTTTGGTCCTTCTCATGTTTGCTGAGATGCCCTCCAAAGGCTGGTTTGGTTGCTGCTGCTCCAGCATTCGCAGGTACCGATGCCTGAGAAGGTGGATCCTTTCCAAGTCAGTCTGTGGAAATACAGGCCACAAGGTATAGGAGAGCATTACAGGGCAACGGTCCTTGCTGCTTGGCTCCATGGCAATCAGGTGTCCTTACTTAATCCCTGAGAGGAACATACATCCTTTCAGAAGATCTTGATATCTAGTAATTGAGTACTATGCAGACAGACTCTAAGGTGGCCCTCCACAATTTAAGTCTCCTTGCCTAAGGGTGCTCACCCTTGTATAATCTTGTATAATCTTCTCCTCTTGAGTGGAAATAAGACCTAAGATTTGCTTCTAACCAATAGGATATGTTCAAGGCAATGAGACATCACTGCCATGATTACATTATGCTACATAAGCCTTTGTCTTGCCAGCAGACTTGCTCTAGGGACCCTTCTTATTGGGTTGATAAAATAAATGGCCACGTTGGAAAGCATAGGTGGCAAGGATCTTCAGGCAGCCTCTGGGAGTTGAGGCATCCTTCAGTCAACGGGCAGCCAGAAGCCAGGGCCCTCTGCCTTAACAACCACAAGTAAATAAAGTCTGCTAACATTGGCTGGAAGTGGATTCTTCCTCAGTTGAGCCTCTAGATGAGACCGCAGCCTCACCTAACACCTTCAGTTCAGCCTTGTGAGATCCTGAGCAAGGGTCCTAGTTAAGTTATGCCTAGATTCCTGACCCACAGAAACTGAGGTAAGAAATATGTGGGGTTTTGGGGTTTTTGTTTTAATTTTTAAAAGATTTTTATTTATTTATTTGAGAGAGAGAGAGAGAGAAAGAGAAAGCATGAGCAGAGGGAGAAGCAGACTCCCCGCCGAGCAGGAGACTGATGCAGGGCTCGATCCCAGGACCCCAGGATCATGACCCGAGCCAAAGGCAGACACTCAACTGACTGAGCCACCCGGGTGCCCCAGAAATGTGTGTTGTTTTAATCCACTGAGTTTGTGGCAATTTGTTATGCAACAACAGAAAACTAACATATTCACATATGATATCTTCCGATCCATTAGCTTAATTATACGTTTAATAAACAATTGTATTCTTAGATAACAACACTTAAAGAGACCAATTGTTGCCTGCTTTGAGTGAGCATTGTAGAGTTTCGGAATGTATAAGCAGACTCTCAAAGTGGTTTCTTTTCCCCTATAATTTGCTAATGGTTATGAAAGGGCTAAAGTAATGGGATAGTGTCCTATTTTGAATATGACAGGGTTATTTGTATCAAACTGAACCAAAAGGGAGTGCTGTAGGAAGAAGGAACAAGTTCATTAGAGCCTTCCCAGTTGTGGCCATGTCCTAACATTAATTGCACCTGCGTTGATTACTGCTTGTTGACTATTCAAATTCATTCTGTTTGGTTATCTACGGATGGACTCCGCCTCTTACCCAAAAGGAATTTAGAAAAGGTAAGAAGTCCTAGAATCAAGTTTAGGTAAGCAACACATCCTACAAAAAGCAGAGTACATGACTTTGGGCAGCAGAGACAATCAGGTTAATATGAATATTCTCAGAGGGATTTGTGTTCACTCTTCATCTCTTCTCCAACATCCTTTTCTCCAGGGTTGTCTATCTTCCTTATTACTGGTACTTTTTAGTCTGTGATCTATTTGATCTTAAAGTTTCATTAGAACTTTAACACTGACATTTGATATTTTGAACATTTTGATATCTCTTCAAACCTTTAAGTATTTGACTAAGTAATTCTTCAGAATTATCAAGTATATGCAATTCTTTGAGTAATTATTGAGTGACTGCACAATCAAGTTAGTATAACATTCTGATAAACACTGCATTAAGTTCAAAATGGAAGACACATTTTGACTTTAATATTATACATAGAAAGTTCAGAACTCAGTTTTTAAAGATTAAGTAAAGAAATGCTCAGGAACCCATTCAGTTCACATCTGTTACCTGCTCGTGCCTACAGTTATGAATGACCTAGTGTGGTTTTCATTGTATTTGCAGGCCTGTGCATGCATTGTCCAGAATCACTACGTGAAACCACTTCAGCTAAACTTTGGGAGAAATCATGCCTCGCATTTCAGAATCAGAAGTGACCAGCCAAGGAAGAGAATCAACTATGCTTTCAAGATCACCACAAATAAGTACTCTTTTTTTTTTTTTTTTTAAAGATTTTATTTATTTATTTGACAGAGAAAGACACAACGAGAGAGGGAACACAAACGGGGAGTGGGAGAGGGAGAAGCAGACTCCCTGCCGAGCAGGGAGCCCGATGCGGGACTCGATCCCGGGACTCCAGGATCATGACCTGAGCTGAAGGCAGTCGCTTAACCAACTGAGCCACCCAGGCGCCCGATAAGTACTCTTTTAAAAAAAATATTCGCTGGGCGCCTGGGTGGCTCAGTTGGTTGGACGACTGCCTTCAGCTCAGGTCATGATCCCACGGTCCTGGGATCGAGTCCCGCATCGGGCTCCCTGCTCTGCGGGGAGCCTGCTTCTCCCTCTCCCACTCCCCCTGCTTGTGTTCCCTCTCTCGCTGTGTCTCTCTCTGTCAAATAAATAAATAAAATCTTTAAAAAAAAAAAAATATTCGCTGCCTGCCACCATAGATGAGCTGATATGACTTGGGCCACCTGGACCACATCCCTTACCACAAAAACTTCTTGGCATTCAAGAAGATTCAAGAAGGGCTATCTGTTCTCTGCTCCATAAGAAAGGAGTAACAAAGCCTCAGCTGTGACATTCAGGAGAGAAAGTCATAGTATTATCAGTGGGAAAACCAACCTGTAGTCAGCCTAGCATGTGTCAGCTACTGGAACTACTGTGGGACCTCCCTATAGCCCATTCATCTAATCTGGAATCTTCTTTGTAGTTGATGACAGTGACACTATTCAGCTCTAAGTCCACAAATAAATATGTGTTAGCCAGAATCTCCTGTATTAACCAGATTGTCTCTGCTGCCCAAATTCATGTACTTTTTCTTCTGCAGGATGATGGGACATCAACAACTTTTTGGATTGCTCCCCCAAACTTGATTCCAAGCTTTTTTCCTTCCTAAGTCCTTTTTGGCTGAGAACTAGAGTTGATCAATTGTTTTGTTACATTTTATTTCCACAACCAGTCAATTCCTTACCTCTTCTCTACTTCTTTCCCTCCCTCCCTCCCTCCCTCTCTCTCTCTTTTCTTTCTTTCTTTCTTTCTTTCTTTCTTTCTTTCTTTCTTTCTTTCTTTCTTTCTTTCTTTTTCTTTCTTCCTTCCTTCCTTCCTTCCTTCCTTCCTTCCTTCCTCCCTCCCTCCCTCCCTCCCTCCCTCCCTTCCTTCCTTTCACTCTCTTCTCTTCTCTTTCTTTCTTTCTTTCATGTAGACTCCACACCCAGCATGGAGCCCAATGCAGGGCTTGAACTCACAACCTTGAAATCAAGTCCTGAGCTGAGATCAAGATTTGGACGCTTAACTGACTGAGGCACCCAGGCACCCCTCCACTTCTATTTTTTCTTTTTAATTTTTATTTATTTATTTATTTGTTAAGATTTTATTTATTTGACAGAGAGAGACAGCGAGAGAGGGAACACAAGCAGGGCGAAGTGGGAGAGGGAGAAGCAGGCTTCCCGTGGAGCAGGGAGCCCGATGCGGGACTCGATCCTAGGACCCTGGGATCATGACCTGAGCCGAAGGCAGATGCTTAACCACTGAGCCACCCACGCACCCCTCCACTTCTATTTTTAACCCACCTTCAGCCTCAAGAATTTTCTCTCCTCTGACCCATGGTCACCTTTGCCCTTCCATATTAGAATGTTTGCCAAGCTGGCTTGCTTCACCAGAGAGAACTTTGACCTCAGGGCACATAGTGACTGATACTTCATCTTCTTACCTGTTCGGTCAGGTGATAGCCAAATCCTTCCCTTACCCAACAAAGAGGGGAACGAGATTAGAGTTCGGCACTTGAGCTATTATTTCATAAAGAGTTCAGTGCTTCAGGGGCGCCTGGGTGGCTCAGTTGGTTAAGCGACTGCCTTCGGTTCAGGTCATGATCCTGGAGTCCCGGGATCGAGTCCCGCATCGGGCTCCCTGCTCAGCAGGGAGTCTGCTTCTCCCTCTCCCGCTCCCCCCCTCTTGTGCTCTTTCTCTTTCTCACTCTCTCTCTCAAATAAATAAATAAAATCTTTAAAAAAAAAAAAAAGAGTTCAGTGCTTCAGCACAATTGCCTGATCTTTATCATCGCAATTCAATTTTCAGGATGCAGTGGAGAGAAAAAATATGTTCAAGTTATCTTCCTCTTTGTACGAGAACATCCAACAAGAGCCTCCTCCTCCCAATTCCCAGAGGAGACCAGCAGCCACTACCCACCACCGAATGCCATCAGAAATATCAAGATGAGTCCCTTCAGTTTCAAGACTTGACAGCTTTGTGTTTTTTCAGTCACAGGGAGTTGACCTGACTTTTCTCTTCCTAATAGCTTTCTGCAGGGCCCTGCAGAATAGCTTTTGCTTTGATTACCCGGTGATTTACAGCCCTTCTCATTTGCTTCTCATATCTCGTTTTTCCAGAGCATAGGGAGCTCTCCTCTTACCCTGTTGCCTCAAAGCAATTTTCCTTATCATCTTCCAGAAGTCCAAGGCCCATCCTTTATGTACTTCTGATTCTCCTGAATAATGATTGTTTTTTGTCTCTTTCCTCCCTCCTAGCTTTCTTTCTTCGTAGCATCAGTGTTTTCACCATGGGGCAGACTTCATACAAACATAGAACTCCAATACTGATTCTTTCACAGAGGAAAAAAACAATGCTTCCTTCATCTCATATTTGCCTGGCTAGGTATTTGCAATTGTTCTTGTGAATTATAGAACTTTGTGGGGAGAATCATCTTAACATTCTTGATATGTTTGAAAAATAGTATGCCAACATTTAGATACAGAGATCTGTCAGGGCTTCTCCCAGAAGCAAAGCTGAGAGAAAGATTGAGTGCGCATAGTTTATTTTGCGATGGTGGGTGATGTGGACAGAAGTGTGTGTGTGTGTGTGTGTGTGTGTGTTTGTCCAGTAAGGAAGAAAAGGCAGGATATAAAGGGTACATTATAAAGGCAGGATATAAAGGGTACACTATAAAGGCAGCTACCATAATGTGCAATTGAAGTTCAATCTTGTGGAAAAGTTTTGGAAAATGGTATAAAATGCATACTTCATTATGATCCTACTCAAGGGGCAAGAGAGCTGGGGTATTTATACATTCATGCCCACTGTTATTGATTAAGGGATGCCTCTAATGCGTTACAAATTACCCAGGCACTTCGAGCTGGCCTTGAAGGCAGGCAAAACGGGTTCCGGCAGCCCAAGGGCAGCCTTCTGACAAAGCTGTAGGTTCTGGCTGTTGGAAAGCACATGGCTACACACAGAAGTGAGGAGATATGAAGGGAGCACTGGTGCATCTGCTGTAGGGAACCAAAGGCCAGAGCTTGGGGGGATTAGTTCATCCCATCACCTAACTGATAGGCAAGCAATCGGGAAAGTGACTGTGGAAGTAAACCATGTTGTGATTCAAAAGTTCTCCACAGGGCGCCTGGTGGCTCAGTTGGTTAAGGGACTGCCTTCGGCTCAGGTCATGATCCTGGAGTCCCAGGATCCAGTCCCACATCGGGGCTCCCTGCTCAGCGGGGATTCTGCTTCTCCCTCTGACTCTCCCCTTCTCATGTGCTCTCTCTCATTCGCTCTCTCTCAAATAAATAAATGAAATCTAAAAAACAAAACAAAAGAAAAAAACATTAAAAAATTAAAAAAAAAAAAGGTTCTCCACAAACAAGTGGCTCAGGTAACAGGTGATCAGTATGGTAGACATTTGCCTTTCTTCTGGCTTCCCAGCCATGTCCCACCCCCCAATCTTTCATATTCGGAGGGCTCTACATCATTAAGTGACTTGGTGAAATGCTCTCCAGAGGCCAAAAGAGCAGAATAAAGTTTTCTTTCCTTGCCTCCTTGTAGCCAGGGTATAGGTAGGTGATCTGGCCTCACCTATTCAGGGATTTTCTCTTGTTGGCTTGGGCTGCTATTAACAAAGAACCATAGACTAGGTGACTTATAAACAATAACTTATAAACAATAGGTTTTTATTTCTCACAGTTCCGGAGGCTGAAAGTCCAAGATCCAGGTGCCAGCATTCTTGGGTTCCAGGGAGAACCCTCTTCTGGGTTGCAGACTACCATCTTCTTGTGTCCTCACAAAGTGGGAAGTGGGTGGGAAAGCTCTTGGGGTGCCATTTATCGGGGCACCCATCCCATTCATGATGGCTCCACCCTCATGAGCTAATCACCCACCAAAGGCCTCATCTCCTAGTACCCTCACATCGGGAGTTAAAATTTTGGTATATGACTAAACATTCAGTTCCTTACAGACTTCTAATCCTCCGGGAGCAAAACAAAGATGCAGAAACTGTGGAGAGTTGTTCTTGAGGGTGCTGTCAGGATGCAGGAACGAAGGAGTCGGTGGTAGCAGCCTAACAACAGTGGTGCAAACATAACCTGGGTCCCCACCCCCAACCTACCTCCCCTGATCTGAGCATGTGCCTCCAAGAAACGTATTTTCTGTTTCACTTCACAAGTGTTGGTTTCTACCGTCTGCAACTGAGAAAAACTGGTCTTCAGAGAATGACAGAAGTTTGAAGGCAGGCCATGTCCTGCTTTGTACAGAGCGCTTTTCTACTTTTCTACAATCTAGAGAGGAGGCGGAGAGAAATAAAGGCAATAGATGATAAGGGTTCAGCCTTCAACAAGTTCACAATCTGATCGAACTGATAAGAAGTAAGGTCATGTGAGAAACCTGAAACGTACACACATATCTTGTTTACATGTGTTATCTTTTACTCAATTATCTTTTATATACTTGGGATCATTTATCCTCAATAACTCTGCATGGGTGGGCGCCTGGGTGGCTCAGTTGGTTAAGCGACTGCCTTCGGCTCAGGTCATGATCCTGGAGTCCCTGGATCGAGTCCCGCATCGGGCTCCCTGCTCGGCAGGGAGCCTGCTTCTCCCTCTGACCCTCCCCCCTCTCATGTGCTCTCTCTCATTCTCTCTCTCTCTCAAATAAATAAATAAAATCTTTAAAAAAAAAAAAGAACTCTGCATGGGTTGTTCAGTCTGTTAAGCGGCTGCCTTCGGCCCGGGTCATGATCCTAGGGTCCTGGGATCGAGTCCCGCATGGGGTCCCTGCTCAGATGGGAGTCTGCTTCTCCCTCTCTCTCCCTCTGCTTGTGCTCTCTCTGTCAAATAAATAAAATATTAAAAAAAAAAAAAAAACTCTGCATGGGAGGTGCGATTCCCTAGGTTTTGCAGAGGAAGAACCTGAGGCATGGAGGAGCTAAGTAATATTCCTATAATGCTGCATGGGCAAAATCAAGACTAAAATGCCATTGTGTCCTCTCGGCCATGTGCCCTTCCCTTTTGAGTTCTGTTTAGGAATACCTTGTTGTGCATGGGCAAAGGTCTAGAACAGGGGTTGGCAAACCATGGCTCCCATCCTGCCAGCCAATTCTTTGGTAAATAACATTTCACTGGAGCATAGCCACACCCATTTGCTCATTTTTTGTCTAAGGCTGCTTTGAAGCTACTATCAGCAACATTGAGTAGTTGCAATGCATACCATGTGGCCTGCAAGCCTAAAATATTTACTATCTTGCTCTTTATAGAGAAAATTTGCCAACCCCTGGGCTAGGGCATAGTTATAAACAATTTCGCTTCACTGAATTAAGCTTCTAGGAGTCCCCTACCTGGGTGTCATTTGTCGGAACTGTCCTACAGACATTAATGACTATGCAATAAACAAATCGAGGTACAAAGCAGTAGCCGTAATAATAATAATATTAACAACAACAGCCGTCATTAGTGAGGACTCCCTATGTTCAGGCCTGTGATGAAAGCTTAAACTAACATACTTCTACTTGCCTGATTCCAAGTTCAAAGAGGTTAAGTAAATTGTGCAGGAGCAGGGGGCCGGTGGTAAGAGGCACAGCTAGCTGCATTAATCCTGCATATCTGTCTGCAGAGGCTGGGGCTCTTCAGCACCCTGCTTTACTGCATTGCCCTTCATCCATCATAAAGAGTGAAAGCCAGGAAAAAGAAGGACCCCGCCTCATGAAGCTGGTGCTAATGAGAGAGTGGACATCAGGTTGCCCAGAGCAGGGAAGTTTGGGATGGGCACTCTACCTCCCAAGTTGTCAAGGTAATTATCACTGTCACTTTCTGTTTTCTCAATGAAACATGTTGACAAACCACTCACGATAGCATTACTGTAGACACCTAACAAAGAGGAAATAGTAGCCAAAGCTTCTAGTCCCCCTAATGTTTGATTTTTGAGTTTCTGATTTTTGATATTTTCTGATATTCTGAATGACCAACCACCCAAGCCTTTACAACTTCAATAGTAAGATGCAGAGTGTCCCTGCTCTTCCCACACTAGCACAGCAAAGGAGTGGGTCGTGAGCCCTCTTAAAGAGGGTTTAAAACAAGTTTGCCTTGTCTTCGAATATCACTAACACAGTGCCCAGCTTTGTTGCGAGGTTTATGAAGTGGTGCCAAGGTCCTACCTCATTCTCTTGGCTTTAGCTCTCGCCTGTCTTCTGTAGGTAGGTTACTCATGCTCCACCAGAAAGCTCAACCTTATTAACCCAGGTGTCAGACAGCCAAGGATGTAAGGTAGGCTGAAAGCCCCCACTGCAATATGGAGTGGAGCTTGGCATTGCTGGAGCTTGGCATTGGTTGCCCTTTAGATTTTGGAATCCCAGTTCCGAACACAGAACTCCAATGTTAGTCTTAAAGTCTAACTTGTGGTCACTAGCTCAATGGTGGGGAGAACCGTCCACTCCTGTTGGCGTCGTACTAGTGCTCTGGGTCTCATTATCCTGCTCTGGTCTGGCCACAGCTCACATAACTGCCTGCCTACCAGATTTTTCAGCATCACCCACTGGGAATTCTGATTCAGTATCTTACCCGCCCATTAGGACTCAATCTTTTCCTCTTGGATTTTCAGTGCTGACCATTGGCTGTTGTACGTTTTGGCCACCTTGCTTTGCCCTTTGCTGCACTTCTATGGTTGGCCCCAGGAGTAAGGCCACTTCCCCTATTTATTTTGCACTTTTATTTTTCAAGTAATCTCTGCACCCAACATGAGGCTCAAACTCAGGACCCCGAGATCAAGAGTACCCAGAAAAATAACAAGTTACTAATAATATAATAAAATACCCACTATTTTAGCAAGAGCTATTATTTCATTTGATGATTAAACCCACCTAGAATTAGGTATTATCATCCCCATTTTAAAGATGAAGAAACTAAGACTTAGAGAAAGAAACCAAACTTGTTCTGGATTATTGTATTAACTTTTTTTTTTAATTATGTTATGTTAATCACCATACATTACACCATTAGTTTTTGATGTAGTGCTCTGTGATTCATTGTGTACGTACAACACCCAGTGCTCCGTTCTTATTGCTGCGTAGCAAATTACCACAGACTTAGTGCCTTAAAATAATAGACACGAATTACCTCAAAGTTCCTGTGGGAGGTATCTGGGCACAACATGGCTTGATTTTCTGCTCAGGGTCTCACAAGGTGGCAACAAGCTGTCGGATGGGCTGCCTTCTCATCTAGTTGCTTGACAGGGGAAGAATCCACGTCCAAGCTCATTCACATTGTTGGCAAAATTCATTTCCTTGTGTCTGTGTGACTGAGGGCCCCGGCTTCTTAGCGGCAATCAGTTTAGAGCCACCCTCACTCAAGGCCAGCCACAGTTCCCTGGCCACATGGCCTGCTTTATAAACAGTTCACGCAGCCGTTTGTTTTTTCAAGGCTAGAAGAATAAGCTCTCACTCCAGTCTACTAAGATGGGGTCTTACAGAAGGTAACATAATCATAATCATGAGAGAAGCACCTCTCCTTTGCTATGCAATGTAGCATAATTGCAATCCTGACATCCCATCACATTTGCCATATTTCATGGGTTAAAAGCAGGTCCTAGATTCCACCTGCCCTCGAGGGGAGGGGATTAGACAAGGATGTGATTCATTGGTGGTGACTTTAGGGTGTGTCTGCCACAGCCCCACAGCTGCTATGCTGCCGATCAGGGGCCCGAGCCATGTCACACGGCCTCCCTGTAGCCCCGGCTTCCTTTCTTTCTCCTCTGCCCCTCTGGCCACGTGAAATTGTCCTGTCTTGTGAGTCTTGAGTTGTAAACCTTTGACATTGCCCTCAAGGTCATGCGCACAGTGTTTTTGATCAAATCTTCTCCGTTTTTCAGTGCAAACCATCTTGAAGAGGGTTTGAAATAGGCCTGCTGGTTCTGTAATGTCATTTCCATGGCACTCAGGCTTGTTGGGAGATTGTAGTAAAACAACCAGCAAAGCCCTTGGGACGAACCCAGGCAGATACAGCGTAGAGACTCACTACTATGTTCCATGGGGCTGCATTCGGTGTCTCCCGAGGACCAGTTCTGTCAACATGCAAACAAAGACTGAAGTATCCAAATAAGAAGAAAAAGACCTACTGTTATTTTTCAATTTAAATCAACTGAGAAATCTTCATATCTGGATCAAATTTAAATTACTTTCTCAAAGAAATGCAAAGGAGCTAGCCGAGTGCCGTTGCCTCTCTGACGAAAACTGTCAATGCATTAGACACTTTTTCCTCACAGTGTCACATCACCCTTTTATTTCTGGGAGACAGACCCCGTCACCGATCACACATGACAGCTTGTCATAGAGGTTGCCATTTTTCTGTGGATGTGCCTGGTTTCTTGGCCCTCCTACATTTTAATTTTCCAAGAGGTGATACAGTGGAGATCTGATGTGGGGAGCAGACTCCACGGAGAGTCTTGTCTACTGCTTATTAGTTTTTGATGAAAAACAACTCTGCAGAAACAAAGTGTGTTCTGCTCCCTGTGTCTGAGATAGATTCTAAGTTCTTTCAAACTCATAAAAAGGGCTCAAAAAGGCAAGAGCTACACAAGCTGGTCTTGACTGAGAATCAAGGATTGCTTTAGTAGGCATACTAACGTTGTTGTTGTTGTTTTATGACAAATAAGTTAGGTTTCCCAAATACATTTTTTTTTTAAGATTTTATTTATTTGCGAGAGAGAGAATGAGAGACAGAGAGCATGAGAGGGAGGAGGGTCAGAGGGAGAAGCAGACTCCCTGCCGAGCAGGGAGCCCGATGCGGGACTCGATCCAGGGACTCCAGGATCATGACCTGAGCCGAAGGCAGTCGCTTAATCAACTGAGCCACCTAGGCACCCACCCATGCAGAGTTATTGAGGATAAATGATCCCAAGTATATAACGACAGAGAGAGACACAGCGAGAGAGGGAACACAAGCAGGGGAAGAGGGAGAGGGAGAAGCAGGCTTCCCGCTGAGCAGGGAGCCCGATGCGGGGCTCGATCCCAGTACGCTGGGATCATGACCTGAGTCGAAGGCAGACGCTTAATGACTGAGCCACCCAGGTGCCCCGCAAAGCTCAAGTCTTAAAACACATTGTGGATATAAAAGAAGACAAGATATTTACGTTTTGCCACCCAAACTTTAAAAAATATGTGTCACGGACAAAAATGTATTGCTTTTTGAATTGCTTTTGAATTGGGGAAAATCTTTTTTTTTTTTTAAAGATTTTATTTATTTATTTGACAGAGAGAGAGGCAGGGAGAGAGGGAACACAAGCAAGGGGAGCAGCATAGGGAGAAGCAGGCCTCCCGCGGAGCAGGGAGTCCGATGCAGGGCTCGATCCCAGGACCCTGGGATCCTGACCTGAGCTGAAGGCCGACGTTTAATGACTGAGCCACCCAGGCGCCACCGTGGGGGAAATCTTTAAACAAATTAAGCCAAGGAAATAAATGACAAACTAATACACGGTATCTTACAAAACTAGAAACTTCCATAAAGGAGGGAGATTGGAGACGAGTCAGTGGGAAGTTGCTGTTAGGCTGACCTCTGCCATTCCTTTATGACACAGGCCACAGTCAGAAATTGTAGGCCTTCTTTTGGAAAGTGGTTCCTGATTCCTACAAAGTCCTTTGTTTTCTGAGCTCACTAGAGTCAGGACAGGGTTTGATTGCTCAGAAAGAGAGAGAGAGAGAGAAAATGGTGGTGGTGGGTGGTGGGAGGAAGGATCCAGATGTGGAGAAATTTAGACCCACTATGGCTGGGCACCAGGCGAGGGCTAGGTGGAGATGGAACCACCCTCTATCCTCACCCCATCCCTCCCTTGGCTCAACACTGGAGAAAAGTTGGAAGACAGAAGGAAAAAAGGTGAAATTCGTAATTACTTGATCCCTTAAGATACCTTCTGATGTAATAGAAAATTAAGTCGAAGCAATGAAATCATTTAAATGTTTCATGTAAGTCTGGAGGAAGGAGATTCCAGAGTTTGTTCAGCATCTTAACGTGAGTTAGCGCTGAATTCTCTTGGCGTTCTTCTCCAGCTACAAGATGGCGGCTGCTGCTTGCCACCACCTCCTCATGGGGCGCAGGGTGAAGGTGAGGGGAAGGGATGCACACAAACAGTAAAAGAGATGAGTCTCACATGATCACGACGAGCTGAAACACACAGCAGAACTGGAAATGGAAAATCCGTTTTCAAACGGAGAGATTTAAAGAGGATGAGAGGAAGGGAGGAGAGAAAGAGAGAGCAGTGTACAAATTCTAGTGAAATGCTCCGATCCCTTGATAGACGATTGTTTAGAGGAAGCAAAAGGAAAACCAATCACATGCAATTTCCTTCCAATTCAAAAAATCTGGATTTATTAAAAAAAAAACTTGGAAACAGGCCAGCCTGAGGCCAGAATGAGCTGACAGGACTGCAGTTAAGGCGTGTCATCAGAGCAATGAGTAAAAGCTACACAATGGCTCAATTCAAACGCTTTAAAAGTAAAAGGGATTTCACTCCCATTATCTAGGCTTTCAGTAGAACCAAAAATTTCAATTCACAAAGGCTCACAGTTTCATTCCACTCTGTGGTGCTTGTCAGAGTTTCCCTCCCCCTGACATTTATTTTCTTCTTCCTTGTTAGAGCAATGCCATACTTTTCAGCCTTGTTTTTTTTCATTCTCATTTTAGGCCTCAATTTTTTTTTCCTTTCTAGTTCAGTGTTGATGCTGGCTCGTTTTTCTCAGAAACAAACTGTTTCGGTGTGAGTACAAATTTAGACCAATTCTTAGGAACACTGTTAGCAGGAAGAGAATCCTAGCAGGCAGCTGTGGCCTGCATGCTTTTAAAAAATGTCCACACGTTTGCATGTCAGACCTGCGCACAAGTGACAGTAGACGAGCGTTCAGAGAGGTGGTCTAGTGTGACGGATTAAAAGCACAGACTCTGAACCCATTCTGTCCTGGTTTAACCCCCAGCCTTAGCACCTATTCCTTGTGTGACGTTGGGGGCCATGAACTTACAATGCCTCGGTTTCCTCATCTGTAAAATGGGAACGATGTTAATGTGTACCTCATAGTGTTACTGTGAGGATTGAATGAGTTCATGACTCGAGAATCCAACTACTTACCCTCTCCATTACTACCTATCAGTGGTGTCTGAGCCACCATCCTCTATGGATTCCAGCCTCCTAACTAGCCTCCCTCTCTCTACCTTTGCCCTGCAATGCCACAGGGTCTATTTCCCAACACGGCAGATTGACTTACCCTTTTATAATGTAAGTCAAATGTCATATCACTCTTTTGCTCGCCACCCTACAAGAGCTCCCCATCTCCTTACTGGAAAGACGAAGTGTCCGCAGTGGCCCAAAAGACCCTACATGAGCTGGCCTCTCATTTCCTCTCTGACCTCATTTCCTATGTGTCTTCCCTTCCCTCACTCTGTTCCAGCCACACTGGTTCCCTTGTAGTTCCTTGAACGTACCAGGTGATCTGGGTTTGCTCTGGCTGTTCCTTCTGCCAGGATGTTCTTCCTTCAGATATCTGCATAGCTCGGTCCATTACCTCCTCTCCTTTTTCTTAACAGCTTTATTGAGGTATAATTTGCATACCATAAAAATCACCTGTTTTAAGTACACACTTCAATGGTTTAAAGTATATTTAGAGTCATGAAACTATCACCCCAATCCATTTTAGAACATTTCATCACCACAAAAAGGAATCCGGTACACTTCAGCTGTCATCCTTCTATTTCCCCATCCATCCCATCCTAACACAAACTTTAATCTACTTTCTGTGTCTATATATTTGCCTACTCTGGACATATCATGTAAATAGAATCATGCACTATGTGGCCTTTTGTGATTGGTTTCCTTCACTTTGTATGCTTTCAAGGTTCATTTATGTTGTAGCATGTAACAAGACCTCATTCCTCTTCATTGCTGAATGTTATTCCATTGTGTGGATAGAACACATTTTATTCATTTTATTCATTAATCACTTCATGGACATTTTGGCTGTTGCGGCTAATGCTATTATGAACCCTGTGCATAGGGTTATGTGTGGACATATATTTTTAATTGTCTTTGGTATATACCTAGGAAAGGGATTATGGGGTCATATGGTGATTCTATATTGAACCATTTGATAAACTGCCCAGTTGTTTCCCAGAGTGAGTGCACCATTTTATATTCCTACCAGCAATGTATGAGGGTTTCAATTTCTTATCTCTAACACTAATTGTTATTTGATTCTAGCCATCCTAGTGGGTATGAAGGAGTATCTCGTTGTGGTTTTGGGAATTTCATTTCCCTAATGACCGATGGTATTAAACATCTTTTCATGCACTTGTTGGCCATTTGCATTCCTTCTTTGGAGAAATGTCTGTTCAAATCCTTTCTCTATTTTTAATTGTGTGATTTGTTTTCTTGTTATTGAATTGTAAGTGTTCCTTGTATATCCTGGTTATCAGAGATACAGGATTTGCAAGCATTTTCTTCTAATCTATGCATCATGTTTATTGTTTACTGTGTCGCTTTGCTAAAACATAACCTCCACAAGGCCAGACATCTTTTTCCGTTTTGCTTAATGACGTATCCCCAGTGCCTAGAATGGTGCCTGGCGCAAAGCCATTGTTGAATAAATACTTTTTGGATGAATATATTAATGTGTTTTCAAATAACAACAATGAAGTGGCAGTGATGTTGTTTTCCTGCACGGAGAAAGCAGTTCAGAATGTAGTGCTAAAATCATCCGATCAGTCAGATCCAGAGGCCCTAACCAAACAAGCTCCTAAGCTGCTTGAGTACTTTTTCTTACATGTTTAAGAGGTTTCTTTTTTCATCATTTATAAAATAAAGAAAATAAGATTTCACTATTTACTTCATAGGTGACATGCAAGTGAAATGACATAATGTATGTGATGTGTGATTCAAACTAGATAGAAGTCGATTTCTGTCTCACATAATAGCCTTGGACAATCAGGTCTTTCGGTCCCATGAGGTAGGCTCAGGCATTATGTTTCTTCCATCTTGTTCTTCCTCCACCT
This sequence comes from Neomonachus schauinslandi, assembly GCF_002201575.2. Taxonomy (NCBI): domain Eukaryota; kingdom Metazoa; phylum Chordata; class Mammalia; order Carnivora; family Phocidae; genus Neomonachus; species Neomonachus schauinslandi. The sequence goes on from NC_058403.1 coordinate 127,861,921, forward strand.
CCTACAGTGTTGTCCCTTATGTCATTAAGCTATTTCCGCGTAACAAACTACCCCGAAATGTAATGACTTAAAACAATTTTTTTTTTTTTTTTGCTTATAGTTCTTAAGATCAGCAATTTAATTTGTACCAGGTGGAAGGTTCTTCTACTGGTCTCACCTGGGATCACTCATGAAGATAGAGTCATCTGGTCGCTTGACTAAAACTGGATTAAAAGGGCCTACTCATGTGTTGGCTATTAATTGGGCATCTGTCTCCCTGTGGTCTCTCATTGTCAAGGAGGCTAACTCAGGCATCTTTACATGGCAGTCACAGGGTTCCAAGAAAGAAACACTATATGTTGCATGACACCCTTAAGACCTAGGCCTAGAACTCTGTTATCATCACTTTCCCCATTCTATTTGCCAAAGAAGACTGAAGGGGTGGAGGAAGAGACCTCACCTTTTGGTGGAAGGAATGGCAAGGTCACATTGCAGAGGAGCATACATATATAGATGGGATGAACCTGTGGCTATTGCAATCTACCACGCTCCGTTCCCTGTTTGATTGAAGCTATCTTTCTTTTTTTTTTTTTTTTAAAGATTTTACTTAGTTGAGAGAGAGCACAAGAGCAGGGTGAGGGGCAGAGGGAGAAGCAGACTCCCCACTGAGCAGGGAGCCCAACTCGGGACTCAATCCTGGGATTCCAGTATCATGACCTAAGCCGAAGGCAGACGTTTAACCGACTAAGCCACCCAGGTGCCCGAAGCTATCTCTTGAGTATCACATTTGTTTTTTTTAAGATTTTATTTATTTATTTGAGAGAGAGAATGAGAGAGAGAGAGAGCACATGGTGGGGGGAGGGACAGAGGGAGAAGCAGACTCCCTGCTGAGCAGGGAGCCTGATGTAGGACTCAATCGCAGGACTCCAGGATCATGACCTGAGCCGAAGGCAGACATTTAACTGACTGAGCCACCCAGGCGCCCCAAACTGGGACAATTCTAAAGAGCTTTCTCAGCTCCAGAGCTTGCTGTGGATCAGCGGAAGCCTCAGTTGTGACCACATTGCAAGTTAGCTTCTTTCTTTCTCCAATCCTACTCTCTTGACTCCTTTATAGATTTAGCTCTTAAGAGCACCTCTAATATAGCTTTTACACACCCATCTCAGAGCCTATTTCTGAGGAACTAATCCAAGACATATTTGAAATAACATATGCACAAGGATTTATAATAGCAGAAAATCGAAACAAATTCCTATGGTAGAGGACTGGTTAAATAAACTATGCAGTCTGTGAAGAGAATTATCAACGGGCATGGAAAGATCTCTGAAAAAGCAATGATGATAAATACTAATAAGAATATATCACTTACTGGGGCGCCTGGGTGGCTCAGTTGGTTAAGCGACTGCCTTCGGCTCAGGTCATGATCCTGGAGTCCCGGGATCGAGTCCCGCACCGGGCTCCCTGCTCAGCAGGGAGTCTGCTTCTCCCTCTGACCCTCATGATCTCTCTATCTCATTCTCTCTCTCAAATAAATAAATAAAATCTTTAAAAAAAAAAGAATATATCATTTACTATGTACTGGGCACTGTTCTAAGGTCTTTCTGTGTAGGTGCTGTTTCTGTGCCCAGGTGAAGAAGAATAGAGAACAGGTCAAGGAAGCATTTCCCATGTATATGAAATGGCATGTCTGAAGGCCCAGGGACAAGAGAGGACTTGCGATATTTTAAAAATTAAATATATATATAGTTATAGATATTACAATAAAATATGTTATATATTATATACCATGGTTTATGTATATAATTTATAATACATATTATAATAGAAGTATATAGTGTGAGTGGTAAAAAGACCAGAGATAAGACTGGAGAGTTAAGATTTAACCGGTAGGAAGAAGTAGCCTGACTGGAGCCCAAGGACCAGTTAAGAGGTTGTTACTCTGGTTCCGGTAGGAAGCAACAATGTCTTGGACTAGGATAGTAATAACAGATTTAGGGAAAAAATTCATGAGATAAAGTTAATCCAGTTCAGTAACTTGGAGCAGAGGTGGGAGAAGGAGAGGCACATTTGGTTTTGTTTGTATGCTAATGGTGGGGATGCTCTCAGGAATTGGCTTGAGTACATTAAATTGGGGATCCCTAGTACACATTCAAGTGAAGATGTCATATAAACAGTTGGATATAAGTTTTGAATTCAGTCTGAACTGGAGATTGAATTGGCAGTGTATATATGTTATTTAAAGGCATGAGACTAGATGAGCTCATTTAGGAAATTGGTGTTAGTAGAGAAGGCTTCCCTTCTGATCAGTCTAAAGACTGACAGATCAGTCCTGCATATATACACATATATGTTAATAAATATATATGAATAAATTAAACTCTGTGAGACACCTGTCTTTAAGGGGAAGATGGAAGAGAAGGAACATAGCAAAGGTGATGAAATGGGAGCGTGGAGACAATGAGGAGAATACCAGGAGAGCACTGCCCTAGGCATTCAGAGAGGCAAATGTTTAAAAGTGATCAACTGCAGGGGCTCCTGGGTGGCACAGTCGGTTAGGTGTCCAGCTCTTGGTTTCAGCTCAGGTAGCGATCTCAGTGTCGTGGGTTTGAGCCCATTTTGGGCTCCACGCTCACTGTGGAGTCTGCAGAGGACTCTTTCTCCCTCTCCCTCTGCCCCTCCCCAGCCCAGTAAATAAATCTTAAAAAAAAAAAGTGATCAACTGCTACAGAGAATTATAAACTGGTCCCTTGGGCTTGCCACTTAGGTCATTAGTGACCTCAACAAGAGCAGTCTGGGGTGGTAGAGCCCAGATTGTGATGGATTGAGTAGTGAAAGTGGGGAAAGAAGGTACAAAATGAGGAAGGAAGGAGGGAAGGAGGGAGGGAAAGAAGGAAAAATGAGTAGGGTGTGTGTGGAAAGAAGTCATTTAGAAAGAAACATACAGTATTCAATGACAAATTCCCCATCTAAAATAATGACTCTTGGGGCACCTGGGTGGCTCAGTCGTTAAGCATCTGCCTTTGGCTCAGGTCATGATCCCAGGGTCCTGGGATCGAGCCCTGCATCGGGCTCCCTGCTTGGCAGGAAGCCTGCTTCTCCCTCTCCCACTCCCCCTGCTTGTGTTTCCTCTCTCGCTGTCTCTCTCTGTCAAATAAATAAACAAAATCTTAAAAATAAATAAATAAATAAATAATAAAATAAAATGAAATAATGACTCTTAAGACCATAACTGTATGACTTGGAACAAGTTACTTAACCTCTACTTCATCTTGTGGTTGTGAGTATTAAATACTTTAATATATTATGAAATGCCCATAATAGTGTCTAAGCACACAAAAATGGAAATTCTCAAAATAAAATAAAGGCTATCATTATGATTTTTAGCACTACGTAATTATCATGAAATGCCACACTCTCATAAGATAGGAAGTAAGGCTGAACTTGAAATAGATTTTTTTTTTTTAAGATTTTATTTATTTATTTGACAGAGACAGAGATAGCGAGAGCAGGAACACAAGCAGCGGGAGTGGGAGAGGGAGAGCAGGCTTCCTGCCGAGGAGGGAGCCCGATGTGGGACTCGATCCCAGGACCCTGGGATCACGACCTGAGCTGAAGGCAGACGCTTAATGACTGAGCCACCCAGGCACCCGAAATAGATTTTTTTTTTTTAATCTCATTAGTACCAAAAACACATAGACAAATTAAATAAAGATTAGAGAAGAGCCACAGGGGTGAGAATTCATGTTCTTATTACTTCCTGTTATTTGTCATCCTAATTACCGTCAATATTGTTTAACAGGTAGCCTGATCTCTTACGAATCAGGGTGACTGAATTTCTGACTGGAAGTGAAATAAATGTTCACCCCGGGAGGTGTTGTTTCTTTCGGCTCCAAAGAACCAGCTGGTGCTATGAAAACAGTTAATTGGATTTTTTCCTCCTCCCTCAAAAAAACTTCTAAAAGAGTTCATTTTCTTTTCATACGGGAACATTTTATTCACAAAAATCTTGTTTTAGTATCATCTAGTCAAGTCTTTTTTTTTTAAGATTTTATTTATTTATTTGACACAGAGAGAGAGAGAGAACAAGCAGGGGGAGCAGCAGAGGGAGAGGGAGAAGCAGACTCCTGCTGAGCAAAGAGCCCAATGCGGGGCTCAATCCCAGGACCCTGCATCTAACTCTTGATTTCAGCCCAGGTCTTGATTTCAGGGTTGTGAGTTCAAGCCCTGCACTGGGCTCCATGCTGGGCATGGAACCTACATTTACAAAAAAAAAAATAATAATTTTTTTAAATGAAAACTTAGCATCTGAATTGAGATGTTTTGTATGTGTAAAACAACAGATTTTGAAGACTTGCTATGAAGAAAAGAATATATGGTATCTCAATAATATTTCATATTCATTACATGTTGAAATGATATTTTGGGGTATATGGTGTTAAATGAAATATATTATTAAAATTAATTTTACCGGGATGCCTGGGTGGCTCAGTTGGTTAAGCATCTGCCTTCAGCTCAGGTTATGATCCCAGGGTCCTGGGATTGAATACCGCATCAGGCTCCTTGCTTGGTGGGGAGCCTGCTTCTCCCTCTGCCTGCTGCTCGCTCTCTCTCGCTCTTGCTCATTCTCTTTGACAAATAAATAAAATCTTTAAAAAAAACAAATAAAATAAAATTAATTTTACCTACTTATTTTTAGTTTTTGTTAAGGTGACTACTGGAAATATTTTAGTTACCTATGTGGCTTGCAGTATGTTTCTATATACACATTCCAAGCTTCATTGAAATCTATCAACACTACTAAAGAGTATGTAAAAACAGTTTGACTATCAATCTATTTCAAGATAGTGGACTTAAAAATTATTGTGCTAATCTTGAAGCCTTTTTTAGTAGTGTTGGAGAGCAAGAATTCCTGTTTGCTCAAAGGTCCTTCTAGCTGGACTAAGAATCAAATTGTCATGAGACAGATTAACAGGAGAAAATGAAATTTAATAGGCTTACATATGGGGAATGCACATAGACATGGAAATCCTAAAGATAGTCAGGCAAAATGAGGTATATATGTCATTGTGAACTAGGAGAAGGTAGGGGTCTGGGGTTTCAGAGGAAAGGAATGTGGTGCTTCCCTATTGGATGGGGGCTGGTGGCCTGGGCAGTGAAAGAATTCACCCAAGGCAGAACAAAGGAGACAGAAGTTTATCGAATACACCGCAGGGGAGCAGCGAGCAGGACAGCAAAGGAGAGACCGCCCGCCAGGATGTGGTGGTGAGGGACTATGGGTATAGGGTAGAATGAGGTAGTATGGGAACGTATGGAATTTTCCCTTTTTTGGTAACTGCCTGCTTGTAAGTAGCCCATTGGTTAGTGAGGGCCTATGACCTCCCTATGACCACGGTACTCACTGTGGGCCCTTTTGCCTTACACAAGTTTCCATTGCTCAGGCCTATGGCCTAAAAGTGGCCTCTACAAGGAACGCATTTCATAGGGTGATAAGAAGAGCAGATGTATGGTAATTAGATATTTGCCCTACCGTACAGATGGGTCACTCAAAATTTATCTCTGCTAATAATCCTTATTCTGAGAAAGAGCCTCAAGAGCCTCAATTTAGATTCTTCTATGTAGTTAAGGGAGGGGCAAAAGTTTCTCTTGAGCCCACAGGGTCTCAAAATTGCCTTTGGCTCAAAATAATCCACATGCCGAAGTGACACATTCTGTGGGGATCCTGAACCTCTTCAGTAGTGACTGAATCAGGTACATTTAAAAATAATTGTAGTCAAATATTTGCCAATTTGCCCTAAGAAAATATCAAAATACAGAGGAAGTTTTATGCAAGATGAAATTCATGGCAGTTTCATTAGTAATCAGGAAAAATTGAAAATAATTTGTATGTACAATAACAAAAAATGGTTAAGTCATAGAACATTATCTTAATATCATGAAATTTTTAAAAATATTTGTGATGCTCATAGCAACATGTAAAATGTTTATCACCCTGTATTAAATGAATAATACAGTATATAAAATTTGTATTTGTATTCAAATTAGGATAAATTTTAAATTATATATACATATGTATAAACACGAATTAAAGAGGGACAGGAAAAAAGAAAAATAATTGATTTGTTTTTTTAAAAGATTTTGTTTACTCATTTGACAGAGAGAGACTCGGCTAGAGAGGGAACATGAGCAGGGGGAGTGGGAGAGGGAGAAGCAGACTTCCTACTGAGCAGGGAGCCCGATGTGGGGCTCGATTCCAGGACCCTAGGATGACGACCTGAGCCAAGGCAGACGCTTAACGGCTGAGCAACCCAGGTGCCCCAATAATCGATTTGTTAGGCTGGTGGAAATGATTCTGTGTCTCCTTAACAAAGGGGGACATTTTTTTGGTATAATTATTATATGATAAACATTATAATTGTTATATTATAAACAGTATAACTCACTATGTTTGTGTAATAAATAAATATATAGTAAATCAGAAAAAAATGTTAGACTGAATAGAAACATTTAAAAATTTCTTTTAGCAATTGAAAATGTTTCCAGTAAATCACAGTATTTGGATTAAATTAATTGGGTGTTGCCATGTAATTCAGGATAAAGCTTCTTTTCCTTCTAAAAGTGTATCGAGGCCAGATGTTCTTCTCAGGGTCACATTACCCCAGCAGGCTCTTACTTACTATACATCCTGTTGGCGGTTTTAGAAAAAAAGAGATCACAAAGGCCCTTGGAAATGTAATGCTTTGGTAGAAGGAAGACTGGGTGGAGACTGTCAGCAACATTTGCAAATGTGTGAAAGGCAGCATTCTGCCCAGGGAGGAGAAAGAATATCACCCAGAAGATAATTTTGTGCTAATATAGGATGACAGCACCATGAGGCTTCCCTCTCTTTTCCTAACCAGATTTTTCATTTTTCTTGTTCCAGTTCATTCTGACAATGATATGCAGCCTAATTACTTTTTTTGGCATGGCTTTAATTGAGGCCCTTTATCCCTTAAACTCAACATTACATAATTGTGTGCATTTTTTTTTCTTTTTAACCCCTTCCAATGACTCCTTTAGTCAGTGATTTTCTACTGATTTTAAAAGCAAAAGGTGTTCATTTTTCTATATTTTGAAATTTAAAGTAACCTTGTCTAAAATCAGTAATCAGCAAGACTTGAAGGAGGGTTATAAAAATGTTATTAGCATATGCAAATCATTAATCATTTCTATATTATAATGCATTTGACCCACATCACTTCATAAAGCTGGCTTTAGAGGAGCATTAAGTGATTTGTTGGGGGTGGGGAACACAATTTGAATACTGAAGAAGGATAGTTTGTTTTAATATATTAACCTTGGAATAATTCTCAAGTGACAGGCTTACAGGTGCTGATGTTTATTCTTTCCTTAAATTTACATAATGTGCAGGAATCATTTTTGCACACTAATTATACTCGACATTACTCAAGCTAGACTATTAGTGTTTTAGAGGCAGTTTGGCTTGATGGAAATAAAGCAGGCTTTGGAATGAGCGAATCCTGGATTTTGTTTTTGTTTTGTTTTTTAAAGATTTTATTTATTTATTTGACAGAGAGAGACACAGCGAGAGAGGGAACACAAGCAGGGGGAGCGGGAGAGGGAGAAGCCCCGACGTGGGGCTCGATCCGAGGACCCTGTGATCATGACCTGAGCCGAAGGCAGACACCCAATGACTGAGCCACCCAGGTGCCCCTGAATCCTGGATTTTGATACAGTCTCTGTTATGTCATGCTTGAGGGCGAATTATTTAACCTCTTGGAACTTTTACTTTCTTCATCTTTAAAATATAGGTGATATCATATATCACATGGCACTGTTGCAAACATTAAATTGCTAAAGAATGAAAAACACATGAAGTCTACTGGTACATAATAGATTCTCAATTAATGGTAGCTATAGTGGGCCCTGGGGTCCACTAAGATTGTTACTCTACTTGAACAAGACATTCTGAAACACCGAAGAGCACCCAGAGAAGAGAAATAAAAATCCGAAAGTAGAAAAGTAGGTAATTCTCACGCAAGTTTTAAGAAATCAAAGGATTTCAAAGTACTTGAAATTGATGGATGACAATTGCAGGCATTATCTAATAGCCCTCTTCAAATACACAAAGGGGTGTGATGAGTGTGGGTGGGGGGGAAAGGAGTTCATGTCTTTTCAGCTCCATCCTGAATAAAAGAAAAATAAATTAGCTTAAATTGCAACAAGAATTTAGGCTCAACAAAATGACTACCATTTTAACTGTGAAATGTTAGAACCAGTTCTAAGAGAGATTTAAGAATTTCTTGGGTAGACATGGGTAGTTGCCTACATAGTGTCCATCTCCCCTTCCCCTTTCTTAACAGTACCCAGATTTGGGGCACCTGGGTGGCTCAGTCAGTTAAGCGTCTGCCTTCGGCTCAGGTCATGATCCCAGGGTCCTGGGATCGAGCCCCGTGTTGGGCTCCTTGCTCAGCAGGGAGCCTGCTTCTCCCTCTGCTGCCCCCTCTGCTTATGCTCTCTCATTCTCTCACATAAATAAATAAAATCTTAAGAAAAAAAGAAAAAAAAGCAGTACCCAGGGTCTCCCTTGCTTATCTATTCCTCCTTCATGCAGCCCAAGAGGTGTTTTTTTTTTTTCCTGAGAGAGCAGGAGCAGAGAGAGCACCAGTGGTGGGGTAGGGGTGAGGGGTGGGAAGATGGGAGGAGGGGCAGAGGGAGAGGGAGAGCGAATCTGAAGCAGGCTCCATGCCCAGTGCAGAGCCAGAAGTGGGGCTCAATCTCACGACCCTGAGATCATGACCTGCACCAAAGTCAAGAGTCGGACACTCAACCAACTGAGCTACCCAGGAGTCCAAGAGTTTTGAGAAGGGAAGCTCCCTCTTCCCCTAGTCTTAGTGGTGGGTTTCCAGTTGTCTTACGTTAGTGAACACATCCATTGCCCAGGTGGTCATGGGAGTTAAGATGCCCAATCAGGGTCAATTTCAGGACTCTTGCTTGAATTGCTGGGAAATAAGTTCTCTTTTTAAAGAAGGGTCATTGTGATGTTGAGGTGTGAAGCCTGAATCCGTGGCAACCATTTCAGGATTATGAGAGAAGCCAGCCCAGCGGAGAGAGAGGAGAGAGACCAGAAGAAACTAGGACTTTGATGACATTGTAGAGCTGACCAGTCAAACCATCGTCCACCTGACCTTTGGACTGGCCAGGTGCATGAGCCCAGATCTTTTTCCATTGTTCAAGGGGTTTTCTCTTGTTGCAACAGAGGATTTCCTAAATAGACATACATCCATTCTGAAGTTTTATCTCATTTTCAAGTATGCTTATGTTTCTTCTCCCCCCAAATGGGTTACAAACATTCTTAGGAGTAGCATTTATGAGTTCTGTTTTGGGTCTCCTGCAACACCTAATATCACCTTTGTGCAATAAGCCCTCTAGAAATGTTTGTTTACTGAGGATCATGGCTGACTGGCCTGTCTTCAAATCATATTGTATCCTACAAGTCTCAGCAGGTGCACAGACTGATTTTCAGGTTATTTTCAAACCTTTTTCTCATGCTGGGCTATCACTGCCATTATTTTTCAGACTGGGAAAATGGTTTCTTTGAATGAATTTGCTACCTTTTATTTAGCTCTCTGACACTCCAGTGTTGGCCAGAACCTAGACTGTCTGGAAAAAAAATTAAAGGTTTTAGGGGAATTCTACTAAAACCATCGCAGCAGTTATAGCTCATTTTCAAGATGTGCTAAATATCTATAGAAATAAAACTTGCAACTCCTAGAACTCTTGGAAAATTAATATTTCAATTCAACTTTATGCATGGCTTGCTATTGCAGTGTTACATATAATGGAAAAAGTGAACCATTAACTAATTTTCCTTCAAATAGCTTGTGATGTTTGCATTTGAAACACGTCTATGGTAGGGCAAATTATGTATGGCATAAATGTGATTAGTATATTTCATCACATGCCATGGGCTTCGAAAAGCAGCATTGAGTGAATGTCAAATCCCATTCCTATGTGTGAACCTACTATGTCCTGCTATGCCTAGATGTTTGAGCATCCCTGTCATTGTTATTTTCCTTCTAGCCGGTCTTCTCATAGAACTAAAGCCATGGGAAGCCTTCCTTTTTGTCCTCTCAAATGAAAGCTCATGACCTTTAAAAGCTTTTGCAATTAGTTTATGTACATATGTAATAATAATTTAGCTAACTCTTTTCATTTCTCTGAATCTACTCTGGCATAACAAAAGCCCTCTCCATCATTTCCCACTGAAAAAGACAAACACAATGGAAATCACATTTCCGTTTTGTTCCCCGCCAACTATGAGGAGCATCTAATTCCGAGTAGAGGTTGTAGCACTCAGGACGGATTACAGAAAATGTCCTGGTTTGTTGGACTCATGATATTCATAGAACTGAAGTTCTTTGTTTTTGCCCAGAATAAATAAAGAGCAAGGGCTGGTAAAGTGCAGGCTTATTGCCAAGTTCCTGAGCTTTTAAAGACTTGCAGAGCCTGGGAATGTGTTCTCAGCCTAGTGAGAATTCAAGACCATAGGGAAAAATCAAACTATCAGGTCTGACTGACTGATTTTTCATCAGGATGTCCATAATCCCTTTCTGAAGCCTTTGGTAAGATACTATACCAATTCTGTTCTTAAACATTTTTCCTAGCTCCCCGTTTGTAATGAGCTGCCTGTTGTCCTGCCCGCATAACCCCCTCCCCACTGCCCCACCCCCCCACACCTGTTGCAGCCTCCATCCTAAATAACAGTTGACATTTACATAATGCTGACCATATATGAACCACTCTTCTAACCACTCTACATATATTAGCTCAGTTCTCCTAATAACCCTGTGAAGTGCATACTGCTATTAGACCCAATTCACAGATGGGGAAACTGATGCGCTAGATCACACCACTAGCAAGTGGCAGGACCAGGATTTGAACCCAGGCTGACTAGCTCTGGGAGTCTATACTTTTAATGGCTGTGCTCCATAGTCTCAGCTGACCTCAGGGTTTGGGATCGAACTGAGCAGCAAACAGGAAAAATTATAGGGCCACATCAGTAACCTGTCAGGCCTGAAGCTCAGACCTTTTTTTTTTTTTTTAAGATTTTATTTATTTATTTGACAGAGAGAAAGACAGCCAGAGAGGGAACACAAGCAGGGGGAGTGGGAGAAGGAGGAGCAGGCTTCCCGCGGAGAAGGGAGCCCTATGTGGGACTCGATCCCAGGACCCTGGGACCATGACCTGAGCTGAAGGCAGACGCATAACGACTGAGCCACCCAGGCGCACCCTGAAGCTCAGACTTGATCTGCTTTGCCTTGGACTTCAATGTCCATCACCTCTTGTTCTCCCCAAGCCATAGTCCCTGCCCAGTATGGCTAATCTTTTGGAACTAACGTGTGGAGTGGAATCCCTAAACCTGAGGTTGGAGCTTCCCGGTCCTAGCTTGCTAAGCACTCTTTGCTTCCTTCTTGGCTGGTGGACTCTGCTGCTTGCTTTTCTGCCTGTTGCCGATCACAGACCTCTCAGTGCCTGGCTTAGCCCAGTCTTGGCCCAGTACGTTAGCTGTCTGCCTTTCCCAGGGCCAGCAGGACAGTTCTCCAGACCTCTTTCATGCCTGTGCTGGGGCTGTCTTGACATCTTCCTGTATTTTTTATGGTTTGTATTGTTTATGGCCTTTGTCACCCTCAAAAGTGACCCACCAGCCTCAGTTCTGACCGTTCATCTTGCTGTTTTCCATTTCTCTGAATGAGGGGGACTTTGTCCCCCCCGCCCCCCAGCCAATTTTGCTCTTTCTACTTTTCCACCTTTCCTGTGAACCACACCATTTTATGTCTTCTCTCCATTTTGCTTGTTTTCCCAACTCTTTATGATGTCAACTTCTTTGGTTTCTACCATAAACATCCTATTTTCTCTTTGCATATTCTCTTCTTTTTTTTTTTTTAAAGATTTTATTTATTTATTTGAGACAGAGAGAATGAGAGAGAGAGAGCACATGAGAGGGGGGAGGGTCAGAGGCAGAAGCAGGCTCCCTGCCAAGCAGGGAGCCCGATGCGGGACTCGATCCTGGGACTCCAGGATCATGACCTGAGCCGAAGGCAGTCGCTTAACCAACTGAGCCACCCAGGCGCCCTGCATATTCTCTTCTAATTCTCTCTGTCTCAATTTTCATATGTTCTTCTACTGTCATCCGTTTTGGGATCACCAATTTTCTAAGAAAATGAGTCTTTTACCAACTCTCTATATGCTGGAAAAAACTCGTATTTTAGAATCATATTTGTCTGACTTGCAAATTTAAGAGCTTCAGTTTCCTCACCTTTGAAATAAGGTAGTATTTTCCTACTACCTTACAGAGATATTGTAGGAATGGCATAGATCATAGAAAGCACTTTGAAGACTACATTACACTAAATAAATGCTGGGCTTTATTAGTACAAGGAACACCATGGAGTCTTTAAAATATGGAAAGAGTGAGCAATTTCTACTCTGCATCATAAACCAGCCCAAGAGTTAGCCACTTTGTTCCTGTTCTCTAGTCTTTATAGCAGGCATTGATATACAGAGCAGAAAGGACCAAATGCATGAGGAAACCTAAGAGCTTACAGTCGCCATAGGCATTACAGATATGGGTCTCTGGAGTCTCAACATCTTCGTCAAATTCTTCAGCACCTCATCGGGTCCCTGCTTTCTTTCTTTTTCTTTTTTTTAAAGATTTTTATTTATTTTTTGACAGAGAGAGACAGCGAGAGAGGGAACACAAGCAGGGGGAGTGGGAGAGGGAGAAGCAGGCTTCCTGACGAGCAGGGAGCCCGATGCGGGGCTCGATCCCAGGACCCTGGGATCATGACCTGAGCCGAAGGCAGACGCTAAACGGCTGAGCCCCCCAGGCGCCCCGAGTCCCTGCTTTCTTCACCAGAAGGAATAAAACTTCTTAGACTAAGCCAGAGATTGCAAACTGGTAGTTTACTGGCTAAATTTGGTTCTCTACTATACTTTGTTTGACAGAACAATAACCTTTCTTAAAAGTTGCCTATGAATGCATTCAGATAGTATTAGAAGGTGGGTTCTCCCAGGAGCAGTGTCTGAGCCAATGATTTGGGTGTAAGTGATTGGTTAAGAAAGTGCTTCCAACAAAAAACTGGTAAAGGTCAGGAAGCAGAATATGGTAGGGGAAGAAGCCAAACAAGGATATTTCGGGTGACATCTCAGACAGACTGAGTCCACTGGGAGCACTACCGCATAATTGATACTTCCGAGTTTATCCTGCCTAGAGGTAAAGGAGGTGGGTTTTTATACCCCTACTCCATTGGCCATGGATGGCCAGGAAGAGGGCAAGCCATAATCTCTAGGCACTTTTCCTGTCTTTCTCGGGGATTAACTCTAGGGCCCAAGAACAAACCTCCAAAGGTCACAAGGGTGAAACACCAGCAGCAAAGGTTGTAGGAGCTGGGTGCTGGGCACACAGGGCTGGTAAAAGTGATCTAAGTGTTCCAGGTGGGGTACCAAAAAGGATCCATTACAAATGGGGTGTGTGCTCTCAAATTTGCCAAAGCCCAGCCATTCCCAATACTTGTCCTTGGCTAGCTGCAGCACCAGGAGTTCTATAATTGAGGGGCTTGAGCATGGCACTGTGGTTGGAAGGGAGTGCTGGGGGCAGGGACCCTGTCTTGAGTCTATAGTTATTTAGTACTTTATACAAAATGGAAAAACTTTAGTTGTCCATATCTGAGAATGGAGAACGTAATGAAATTATGGGAGTTGGTAGTAAAGTCCTCCCTTCCCAAGATCCCCACCTTGTCTTCACCACCCTATTCAGCCACTTCATTTATTTGGCCTGGCCTCCAGAGGCATTTCAGCTTGGTGATTATATAACTTGTGTGATGACAGATTAATGGGATCAGGAATGTCAAATTTGAAAAGACTTCGTGTTTTGGACACTTCCCTCAACTTTATAGATTGTGAAAGGCATTCCAAGAAGTCGTGACTCTTTTTTATTTTTTTAACATGAGATAGTCAATGCTTTACCGTAAAGTGGCCTTTATATTAGATGATTTTGTCCAACTGTAGGCTAATGTAGTGTTCTGAGCACGTTTAAGGGGGGCTAGGCTAAGCTCTCAGGCTAGGTGTATTAAATGCATTTTCAGCTTCCATTTTCAACTTTCAAGGAAGAAGTTGTGACTCTTCTATGATCACAGAGCTAGTCATGGGAGAGACTACGGCAGCACCTATGTCTCCTGTCTCCTGTGGGGTTGCTTAGTATGGAGATCAGCTTTGTCCAGCACTTCTACATATGGATTGCTAGGCTGAATCCACAGGGAGACCGAGTTGGATGAACTTATTAAGTTGTAGAGTGCCACGTAAACGTTTAAGTGTGGTTATGACCTCAAGAAATGTCTTGTCCTGCAGAAACTGGTAAGTTTTGACGGGCAGCAGCTACAGGTTATTACACAGAAAATGGAGGGCATTAAATCTAATTCTCTCTATGATGCCTTTTCTATTATCTCCTAAATGTGTTTTATATCCTTAACGTTTGCCACAAACTCACCCGTAAAGGTCTGCTTGATTTTAGTTCACTGGAGCTGATGACTGAGGTAGCTTAGGAAATTGGCTTATGCTTCACATTAAAAAAATATAAGTGTTTCCATAACTGTAACCTTCCAAATTGTTCTAAGTATTAGTTTATTGAGGATACATCCCTAGAAACATGGAAATGCCAATTCAATAAGATAATGTCCAAACTAATATTTAGCACTGTGCTTGGCATAAAGAAAGCAGCCAACAAAGTTTTTAAGAAACAGGAAAAATTAAATAAAGGACTACAGACTTTTTGATTCAGATTGGAGTAATATCTTGAGATGCTTTTCGTTTCAATGTTTTCCAACACCTACATGGGAAACAGGGAACTTGACCTGGCTGCTAATTGAGATAGTTCTTAAGAGGAAATCCAGGGAAGTCAGGCTGAATGGTGGACATTCTTAAAAAGTGAACCCAGGACAAAAGACTGGTGATGAATTAGAACACAAATCTGTGGATTGAAATAATGAGAGGTCAGGTTGACTGATGGGCTGAAGGTGGAGACGGGGCAGGCATCCTGGGAACCTGGGAAGTCATCGTAGAGGATCAGAGAAAAAGGCAGAGTAGAGATTGGAGGTGGAGACTCAGCCCTCTCAACTCCAGCTGTTTTGGAGCATGGTGGACCCGCACTGCTCTGGAGAAAAAGCTAAAAACAACAGGCTTCTGGCCTGAAAAATTGAGGATCACACATTTTGAACACCTGGAAGTCAAATGCTGCCTGCAAAACCCAAGGTTGTTCTGGACAGCTATCAATTAGTCTGGTGTGAAAAGCTCTCTCATCTATCTGTCTTCATGACAGACATCTGATGGAGTCATTTGATTCACATCGAGCTCTTTGACAAATGATGGTGGGTATGACGTATTTGACTCTTAAACAATACAAGCGCCACCCAGACGGTCTCCCTCCCTTCCCCTTTCAGAAGGCAGTGTCCTCTCAGCTACAGGGACAAGCAGAAGCTTCCATATTCCTAGAGCTTCTCCCAGCATCTAGGTCTTTCATTCTGTTTGTTAGCTACTCTCCTCCTTATGTGTGCGGTGTTGAAATTTCTTTCTTTTCTTTTTTTTTTTTAAGATTTTATTTATTCATTTGAGACAGAAAGGGAGGGAGAGAGAGAGAGCGATCATGAGCATGGGGGAGAGGCAGAGGGAGAGGGAGAAGCAGACTCCCCGCTGAGCCTAAGACCTGGAGATCACGACCAGAGCAGAAGGCAGACGCTTAACCATCTGAGCCACCCAGGCGCCCAGTGCTGATGTTTCTAAGGTTCAGTGCACATGATGGGCTGAGCTGCCATGAGGGTGGGTGGTTAAAGCCTCCCTTTTTTGCCCCATGGATCATTCAGTTGTCCTAAGACCATCACACCAAGCCAAACAGGTCGAGTCAAATTTCATTTATGAAAGGGCTAAGCAATTTTAGCACAAGGTTTTTTGTTTTCTGTTTTTTAAAAGATTTTTATTTATTCATTTATTTGAGAGAGAGAGAGAGCATGCAAGCACGAGCAGGGGGGAGGGGCAGAGGGCAGGGGAGAAGCAAACTCCCCGCTGAGCAGGGAGCCCAACCCGGAACTCAATCCCAGGCCCCAGGATCATGACCTGAGCCAAAGGCAGACGCTTAACCTACTGAGCCACCCAGGCGCCCTTAGCACAAGTTTTTAAGGAAGGGAAGTAAAGAGTTAATTTCTCCTTCCCCTGAATGAGGGGAAGAAGTGGCTTCCCTTTTGCAATTTCCAGTATGAGGTACAGACAAACCACTTCCTTTTGTTAATTATACAAAGTACAGACATACCTCCCAAACACAGACATTCTCTTTCTAGGCTGGAAAACAAAACAAAACCCATTCTGAGCAGTAAAAGATTTCTTCAATTAGCACAGAGTCTTGTCCAGCCCTTGGAGCCAATGGGCCCCCTTGACAGTGTGGAAGTGCATTTGATTTCTGTTCTGTTCTGCTCGTATACCTACCAGCATAATAGAGAAGCTGTATTATTGGTCTTCAATGGCTAATTTTTTTTTTTTTAATAACGTTAAATACTCTAGGTTAGGTTAAACCCTTTTGATTCAGCAGTAGGGAGCTATTTTAATTCTTCTTTGCATCTGCAACACCCTATATGCAAAAAGTTCCATAAATGTGCCTTATGATGATAACAAATAAGGGAGACCGACTCAGGTCTTTTTCTATTTTCTTGCTTCTCCTTTTGCCATTGCCAGTCTCTTTCTGGAGAGAATTGCAAAATAAATCAAGATGTCCTAAGGCATCTTTGCTTTCTGTCCTTGCTGCCTCCCAGCATCACTGGCAGAGGGGTCTCCTTCCTTAGGCCCTGATGGTCCTATTCCTTTCTAGTAAAACCTCCTCTTCGTTATCTGTAATAAAATTAATGGGTGCTTAGAGACTTGCCCTTCCAAGGCCTATAGTTAGAACGGAGGTTACCAACTAAAATTCCCACTGGAGCAGACAAATGACTTAAACAAGGAGAGGGTGGATAGCTCCTTCTCAGCTCCAGTCAACTGTGACAAGAAAGGGCATGCTGACCTGGTATTGCCAGTTCTTCCAATTTTTCAGGAAAAACAGGAAAGCTCAATTTTATGTGAAATCTCCAAAATTTTTAAAGGAGGCATATAGCCTGATACCATTTAGGTAAATTAGACTACAAGCACACAAACCCACTCCTAGCTATCTACCTAATAAAAATGAGTGGATACGTCCATAAAGAATCAAGTATAAGAATGTTCAAAGCAGTTTTACTCATAAAAGCCAAAAATGAGAAACAAGCCAAATGCTCCTTGTTGAATGCTGGTTCCCTAAATTATCACTAAAATCACCTATTTTTGAGACAAAACTGAGTCAAGAATGACCCTGACAAAATCTTTGTAGTATCTCATAGTGGGAAGGGCCAAGATAGTTATTGAAATTTTGAAGTCTGCTCTAAGGTGAGTCTTTCAACATAAGGGAGGGGATCTTGGTTAAAAGTAGGTAAACGTAATGATATACTAGTTTAGGACTGATGGACACCACAAGGCAAAGGGTTTAAATCAATTAGAAGTATGAATTATTGTTTAATGAGTTTCTTTCAGGAAGTTTCTGGAATGAACAAAAAGTGGCTTACAACTTTTATCTTCTTGCACAAGAGTTTACTAAAATAACAAAATCCATGGGATGCCTGGGTGGCTCAGTCGGTTAAGCGATCGAGTCCTGGATCCTGGGATCCTGGGTCCAAGCCCCACATCGGGCTCCTTGCTCAGTGGAGAACCTGCTTCTCCCTCTGCCTGCAGCTCCCCCTGCCTGTGCTCTCTCTCTCTCTCTCTGACAAACAAATAAAATCTTTAAAAAAATAAAATAAAATAATAAAATCCTACTGTTAATGCCGTTGGAATAGTAGAGTCATGCTATGTAGACAGTAAGCCGTATGAATGTAAATGGTTTGGGTTCTCACCTGCAACAAGAGGATGAATACCTTGTGGTATATTTATAAAATGAACACTACTCAGCAGTAAAAAATGAATAAGCTACTCCTACATGGATGAATTTTACAGGCATAACGGTGAATGAAAGAAGGCAGATGCAGCAGAGCCCATACTGTGCGATATGTTCAAGAACAGGTAGAACTAATCTATAGAGGTAGATCGTGAACGGTGGCACCTGTGAGGGGGAGGGGCAGGTGCTAGTTGTATTGCTTGCCAGTCCTGCCTGAGAAGGGGCCCGGGACCTTACAGCGTGTTGGAAATATTCTATGTCTGGGTGGTGATTACATGGAGATTGAGTTCTATACCTAAGATTAAAATACTTTATGGACTTCAACATGTCTTACCTCAATTAAAAAAAACCCAACACACGAACACATTCAAAGAAAAAGATATGTATTATACACATGAAAACAGTTGTCCAGGGTTGGGGCAGGGAAAGACTGGGAGGTATAAGGATAAAAGGAAATTATGAAAACAAACAAAAAAGGAACCTTACAAGAATCAAAGATGACAATGCGTCATGAATAGCAATTGTGTAATGATTCACTCAACTTTCTCCTCTTGAGATCCCAAATTATGTGTATTCAAGAGATGATTTTTTTTTAAAGATTTTATTTATTTATTTGAGAGAGCGAGAATGAGAGAGAGGACATGAGAGGGGGGAGGGTCAGAGGGAGAAGCAGGCTCCTCGCTGAGCAGGGAGCCCGATGCGGGACTCGATCCCGGGACTCCAGGATCATGACCTGAGCCGAAGGCAGTTGCTTAACCAACTGAGCCATCCAGGCGCCCGCAAGAGATGATTTTTTAAAAAGATAAAATCAACTATAAAATGTACATGTGTCAAATATTTTGTCTAACTCATTAATGAGGGAACCAGTAAGATGTTACAACCAGTTCAATAGATAGTTTAACGCGCAGAGACTTTCAGGGAATAAAGACTTTTGAAATGCATTTCCAAATAGAGGCAAAACAGATCTACCCACCAAGTGGATCTATTTATTCATCGATCCAACAATCAATTGCATTTCACTGGACACAATTAACTTGTATTTATCTGGCAAGAATCATTTTTATTATCAGTTTTCTAAAACTAACAGAATTATAGGAAAAAAAGACTAAAGACAGTGAAAGGAAGAGTTTACTTGGGCAGGTGAGCTAGAGAGGATAACCGCCATTGAGTCTTTCATACTCTTTCTAAATACATATGTATATACACACACATACATTCCTAAAAAGTGTATATATACATATGTATATATACACACATGCACACGAATGTAACACTAGGAGGTCTGAATAAGACCCATATACAGGTCTGTTTTAGCCCTTGAAACTTAAGTTTTCAAGTGCTGATTTAGAAGGTTAAAATGTTCAGGTCCCAAGGGACCTTAAAGTCTCCTAAATGCCTCAAGTTACAGGAATGGCACTTTCTTGCAGATTCTTGACTACCATTCAGGGGAAGGGATACATTTTAAGAGGCAACCTCGTCTTCCAAATGTCCAGATATCATCTCCCACCTCCCAGCTGGTGTGGCTGGCCCTGATTCTAAAATCTGGTTTCCTTGCGTATTTTTATTTTTATTGATTTATTGATTTATTTTTAGTAATCTCTACACCCTACATGGGGCTTGAACCCACAACCCCAAGATCACAAGTCATATGCTCTTCCAACTGAACCAGTCAGGTGCCCCCCATTGTGTATTTTTTAAAAAATACATTATATGAGAGGCGCTCTCATGTGGATTTTTGATAGAATATCAAGATGTCTTTTTCATGGTCATTTGTCTTGTTAGACTTGTGTCTCAGGCAGTGGGAGAAGATGCAGCCCAGTTCTTGATCACGAGTGAGGAGGAACGGCAGGGAGCTCTCAATTTCACAAAAGGAACAAAGCTTCATTTATAGCATGCCACTGCACATGATAGAATTTCATGAGTCAGTCGATAAGGATAATTAAACGGTGTAGGTCAAGGACTAGATACAACCATTCAACCTCCTTAAAATCCATTAAGCAAAAGCTTGAGAAACATCATTTGAAAGCAGCAATATTAAATCATTGGTGCATTTTTAAAAGTGCCTTATTGCTGCTAAACAATGTCGAGAAAGTAATAAAAATAAGAGCCCAAATCCTCAGCAATATTACTTTACTTCGAAGTTAATATTTTGATAAAGTAATAACCTTTTTTTCTCCCCCACTGTGTGAATTCCTTACTCTTGTGCTTTGTTCCTGTGCTTTCTTCTCCTTGGGCTGGCTTCTCTCCTCTTCAAAATCCTTCTTCCAGGAAACATGCCAATTTCCCCCCCCACCTTTTTAGCACCGAATCTTTTCAGCACTTTTCATACATAGTTTCTTCTAGCACTTTTTAAAATATCAGCTTTATTGAACTATAATTCACATAAAATAAAATGTACTCATATTGAACCCAAGTTTGTTGGGTTTTGACAAATGTATACACTGCTGTCACCATCACCACAATCAAGAAAGAATATTTCCCTCACCTCAAAAAGTTCTCTCATGCCCTTTGCGATTAATTTCCCCACACCACCACCACTTTTCTCCCCAGTTACTGCTGGTCACTATAAATTAGTTTTGCCTGTTCCAAAGTTCCACCTAAATGGAATCATGCAGTTTGAACTCTTCGGTGCCTGGCTTATGGGGCTCTGCATATCGTTCTTGAGATTGATCTATGTTGTTATGTATATCCATATTTTGTTCCTTTTGATAGCCGTGTTGTATTCCACTGTACAGATAGACCCCAATTAGTTGATCCATTCACCTGCTGTTGGAAATTTGGGCTGTTTCCAATGTTTTGCTACTGTAAATAAAGCTGATATGAACATTTGTGTGCAGTTTTTGTGTGGACATGTATTTTCATTTCTCTTTGGTATATACACACACATATATACTCACATGTATATATAAATATATATATATGCACACACACAGACAAATACATATGACTGTACGGTAAATGTATGTTTAACTTTGTAAGAACACTGCTATTTGTAGTGGTTCTACCATTGTGTATGCCCACTAGCGGGGTATGAGATTTTCAGTTCTTTCACATCCTCACCAACACTTGATATTGTTGGATGTAAAAATTTTTTTTTAAAGATTTTATTTATTTATTTATTTATTTATTTATTTATTTGGGAGAGAGAGAATGAGAGAGAGAGAACACATGAGAGGGGATAGGGTCAGAGGACGAAGCAGACTCCCTGCCGAGCAGGGAGCCCTATGTGGGACTCGATCCAGGAACTCCAGGATCATGACCTGAGCTGAAGGCAGTCGCTTAACAAACTGAGCCACCCAGGCGCCCAGATGTAAAATTTTTAAAAAATTTTTATTATATAGCATTTTATTTTTAAAAAAATCTTTATTTTCACATTAGAAATTCCTACAGTGGGACGCCTGGGTGGCTCAGTCGGTTAAGCAACCGCCTTCGGCTCCGGTCATGATCCCAAGGTCCTAGGATGAGTCCTGCATCGGGCTCCCTGCTCAGTGGAGAGCCTGCTTCTCCCTCTGCCTGCCTCACCCCCTACTTGTGCTTGCTTGTTCTCTCTTTCTCTCTCTCTGACAAATAAATAAATAGAATCTTTAAAAAAAGAAAAGAAATTCCTACAGTGGGAAAATAATTTATTACTTAGTTTTATATTTGTGGACAGATCATTTTAGGACAAGTAAAATAAACACATTTGAGGATTAAGTTTCATTTTAGAATCTGTAATATTTTGAGACATCTCTAAGGGAACCTCTTCCCTACATGGAGTTTCTCCAGGCTCTTCTTCCTGGGATTTAGAAATTAGTAATGTGAAATATCAGTATTTCCTAATTTTAGTTTCCCTAGGACATATAACCATCAGTAACTGGTATCAACTGAATAGAGAGAGGAGTTTTCAAAAATTAAACACTGATTTTCTGCAAAGTCTTTACTTGTGAATTAACAGTCTTGCCCTTTCTCCACCATTCTCAGGACAAAAACAGAAGTTTGATCAGGTATTGATAGTAATAAAGCTGAATTCCCTTCAAGAATTTGATAAACCAAGAGGCAAAAGCTCATATATAGTGTTTAGTTATACTGTGAGTTCTGTGAGAAGCTGGGGGACAACCCCATAAACTCAGCAGAATAAGGAACTCAGTCTCCAAATTTCTTGGATACAATTCCTCTAGAACCTTTTCCTCAGAGACTAAATTCTAAAAAATAACCAGGTGATCAGAAGAGGCCTGTCTTACCTGTGGGCTTATCTGTTATTTCCTCCTTATTGTGAGTTGAACGGCATGACCAAGCAGAAGCAAAGAGGTGTATAATCCATTCTCAAAAGGTTGTAAGTCAAAAGGGCAGAGCTTCCAGAGCATGGCAAGAGCTTTGCAGATGCCCACATCATGATAGTTGAAATAACAAAGCCCAGTGAGGATGGGAGCAGAGAGTGCCAAAACGCCTGCCCCGGCAGCTTCCTGCAAAGCGTCCCCTTCAACATAGTAACCATTTGTCCAAGGTCCCAGAGCCAGGATTCAAATAAGCAGCTGGAATTAGGCCCAAGAGCAAAACACTGACCACCCTCTCACCAGTCCGGTGGAGAGAGGCAGCCTTAGAACCGGAACGGTGGTTTGGTGACAGGTCACTGTGCTGTGTTCTACACCATCCTGGGATAGGTTTGTTGTGGAGAAATGCTGAGACATGAGCAGGTCTGGCCACTGGGATTCATGGAGACAGAACTTGGTCCCCTTGTGCACCACACAGGACACACAGCCTCCAGAGACTCACCATCGATCGCTCTTCTGAAGGCTCAAGGTCACCCCCAGATTTAAAAATGTTTGTTACTCTAGTGGCTGTGTAGAGGTATCTGACTGTGGTCTTCATCTACATTTGTCAGCATGCTAACGATAGCATGTTTTCATATGCCTGTATCGTCTTTTGCGAAACTCTGGCACTGTTTGCAGTCTTTTTTTCTATTTCTCGAACACTACTAGCTTGCTCCTCCTCACCGGCATTGTTTTGCTTTGCATTTAATTTGAAATTCTTTCCCCAGATTGTCACAACTGACTCCTTCTCATCCGTGAGATCTCATCTCAAATAACACCTCCTCAGAGACACCTTCACTCTTCATCACCTTACCCTGCTTGGTTGTTTTTAGAACACTTTTATAACTATCTGCAATTATCTTATTGACATATTTGTTTACTTTCCATCATTTTTACATCTATCTCCATCAGGATGTAAACACCACAAGAATGAGTGGGTCTTTGCCTGGTTCACGGTCAACGAGGAAAATGAAACCATACAATCAAGGACTGGACACAACCATTCAACCTCCTGACAATCCATTAGTTGAGAGCCCAGGAAGAATTATTTAAAAGCTGCAACATTAGATTGTTGGTGCATATTTAAAAGCGCTTTATTGCTGCTGCTAGAACAGTGCATGGGCCCCTGTAAGTGCCTGATAGGTACTTGCTGAACAAATTGCAGTGTAGATTTCACAAAGTGCTCTCCTAAGAGTCCCACTTCAATCATCATTTATTCAACTCACATTTGCTGAAAACTATGGAAATATGCCAACCATTATGTGGATATAAAGAAGAATAATTTTTCCTACTCCTGACTTGCTTATGATCTTTTTTAAAAAATGAATTCTTTTTTTTTTTTTTTTTTTTTTAAAGATTTTATTTATTTATTTGAGATGGAGAGAATGAGAGACAGAGAGCATGAGAGGGAGGAGGGTCAGAGGGAGAAGCAGACTCCCTGCCGAGCAGGGAGCCCGATGCGGGACTCGATCCCGGGACTCCAGGATCATGACCTGAGCCGAAGGCAGTCGCTTAACCAACTGAGCCACCCAGGCGCCCTAAAAAATGAATTCTTATTGCAATATTAATGTATGTTAATGATAGAAAGTTAAATAGTACAGAAGAAAAAGTCACTGTTTCTCCAAGCTCAAGACTTCTTCTCAGAGATAACCATTATTAGTAGTTTCCTTTGTATCCTTCTAGAATGTGGATAATCATACACATGTGTATACACACATAGACATACATACACACACACACACACATACTCCAAAATGGCATCATAAGAAAACATAGTTTTAAGTTGCTTATGGTCTTATGGTGGAGACTAGGGTTGCCAGACTTAGCACATAAAAATATAGAGAGCCTAGTTAACTTTGAATTCCAGACAAACAACAAATAAAAATTTTTAGCATAAGTATGTCCCAAATATTGCATGGGATATACTTCTACTGAAAAATTATTTGTTGCTTAGCTGAAATTCAAATTTAGGCACCCTGTGTTTTACCTGACAACCCTGGGTGGATGCAGACGTTCTAAGGGATAAATTACAATATGGTGCTATATTTGTAGTAACGGAAGTCAAGACACAGGTTGAGGGACCACAGAGGAGAGATTGACTCGCTCCATCAGGCAAAAACAGGAAAAACAGACATTTGCACAGGGACCCAATATACGAATAGGAGGTTGATAGTTGGAATTAGAGAAAAATGTCAGGAAAGAGCAAATGCAAATGAAAGAGCTGTGGAGAGATTGGGCAGGTTTGGAAACTAGTATGACATTTAGTGTTAGAGAGGTTTTAGGGTCCAAGAAATTTGTGGGGATAAAATAGCTGGAATAGGAAGAAGGTAAAGGGCAGGTAGGATCAGATTATGAAAGATTCTCTATACAAGTTAAGAGAAGAGTTATTCTAGAGACCGGCATTTGCCAGACTCTTCTTAGCTCTGCCTTTAAAAAATATTCTGGAACCCTTTTATAGAAATATATAATCTTGCAAATCCTTTTTGGATTTTTAAAATCACTTTTATGCTATACTGTAATTGAGTGAACTAAAGCAAAAATATATAACTATGGTATTACAGAGTTTATTTTAAATACACTCCTTAATGTCGGTAATATACGGAGACAAATCTTACCTATTCCCCAATTAACAATGAATGCATGCTGTTTAATTTACTTTTAATTCTGTATTAAGTATGATTTTTCCTAATAAATTAGGATGTGACATATTATACACAGTGTTTGGCTTTGAGGCCAAGTATATACTAAAGTGTGAAAGTGAAATTTAATTTTGTCCTATAACATCGGAAAGAGCTCCGGTTCTTTTCATGACCTAATGTGTGGAATTCTTGCATTTTTGCAGCTTAAGATATCAACAGATTTGTGTTTATCTTTTAATGTTTTGTTTCTTAATGACAGGATAGGAGACAAGGTTTCAAACTTCTCTTGGTAAATAACACATGGCAGGTATGCACAGTATTTACATCCAGTGAATTAAATTACATTCCAGCCAAAGGGAAAATAATTGCCACTATACTCCCTCTTTTTAACAGTTTTTGTAATTACTTGATGTGCCTTCAAAGCTTTTGATAAGAATCATGCAATTTACAAATCTATTGAAGTTTTACACAAGGCAAATTAGTATTATTATAGTTTTTTCACCCCACCACCTTGTTATATTGCGATATTTATGTTCTACAAGCTTTTTGTCTTTAACCAATGGTTCATACAGCTTAGTGAATTATAAGGCTAACATTCCCGAAATCACCATTCATATCAGAAGACAGAGACTTGCCTACACATATTCTGTCCCAGTCTCAACTCATCCTTCCCTCAAGACTAAGCACTATCTTGACTTTATGATATTTGCTTCCTTATTTTTCCTTACAGCTTTATAGCCCAAGTGTGCTAGACTTGAAACTGAATTCTGTAGTTTTGCGTGTTTTTGTTTTAAGGCTTGATTTTTGAGTCTTAATTTACAGGTTTCCTCTTTATCTCTCTTGTTTTTCTCTTTGCTTATTTGTTCTAGAAACATGATGATCACTCCTATAGCTGCCCACAGCCTGGATTTGCTGATTATACTCCCTTTTGAACATGTTCTTCTGCTCTCTGTTATTCCTATAAATCGGCATTTGGCTCTTGAGGCTTAGTCAGACTCAGATTTAATTGTTTTAGTAAGATCATTTCAGAGTTGGGGGTATATTCTTCATTAGGAGGCACATAATGTCCTATTGTCTCTCTTTTATGCCCTGAGCCACTATAGATGCTTAATGTTCAGATGATTTAATCTTTAGGGGTTGCGAAAAGTAATATTCCCATCCTCACATTTCTTCTTCATTTATTTGTTGGAAATCATTTTTAAAGAGAAATTTTACCTCATCTGTTATTTGATTATGTAGTATATAGTCCATATAGGAAAGGCAGGTTAAAGAATTCTTTCCTTTCACTTACTAATTTTCAAAATGAATAGCATCTCCAAGGTGACCAACTAGCTGTGTGTGTGTGCACGCGTGTGCATGCACACACGTATGTATGTGATAATGAACTCATGAATTTCAACATTATTGATGTGTTCAGACCTCCCATAGATATTACCCTTATTCATCCTAAAATTGTCTCATCTTTGGGACAACTCTTCAAGTTGGCTCCCAAGTCCTCAAAAGATATATTTTTGAAGTCTGCTAACAACAAGAATCTGGATGTCAGAAAAGACCACAAAGGAAATAAGAATTTTGCAACCAAAAGGATTTGGTTTGGCTTGCTTTAAGGAATTTTGTTCTGTAGTCTGTGCCTACTGTATTTCACTGGAAATTGAATTTTATTTAATACTGTTAGTCTCATACCTGTGTGGGTGGCAAGATTTACCAAAGACAAGCACTGTTAGAACGTGAATCATAGAAACTCTACCTGACTTTAAGAGAAATAAAAGGTTGTCTGACATCCAAACTATCTTTCTTGCTGGGAAATAACCACGACTGGCCTTGAAGAGGAACCACCCTCTCCTCTAGGTGATGCATAGCTGAGCTTTGGCATAATTCAGTCTCTGGAGCACTGGTGCTGTCTGGGTCCATTTATGTCCTCAAGCCTCTTTGCCCTTAATTGCAGCTTCTCTTCCTAGACTCTGTGTTTAACCCCTTTGAGACTGTTTAGTATAGGGAAATGTTTGATTTTTTCAGTGAAATATTTTAAACACACAGAAAAACAAAAAAGGGTAATGTTACAAACATCTGTCACTATCTAAAATTCACAGATTTTTATTATTTTGTCATATTTGCCTTAGGCCATTTTTAAAAAGAAAATATTAAGCATATGGTCCTCTTTGTTCTCTA
The DNA here is from genome assembly GCF_002201575.2 of Neomonachus schauinslandi. NCBI lineage: Eukaryota > Metazoa > Chordata > Mammalia > Carnivora > Phocidae > Neomonachus > Neomonachus schauinslandi. Next base: position 127,889,037 of record NC_058403.1, read on the forward strand.
CACTAGCCCTGTTGACCTCTCTCATTCTAGAAGCAACCACTGCTCCAGTGTTGATGTATTCTCCCTGTGCATATTTTTATGCTTATGTTTTATATGTACGTATCTATGAAAAATACTTAGAATCGTTGTATGTTTTCAAAGTGTTTATAAATGTTATCATACTGTATGGCATCTCCTCCACTAACTTCCTTTTCTCACTGAACATTTTGTTTTTGGAATCTGTCTATATTGATATATCAAGTTTTTTTTACTTTACTGGTACATAGTAGTCCATCATTTGCATATACATGAATATATTTATGTATTCTCTTATTAATGTAAACTATGTTTCTCGTTTTTCCCTATTGCAACACAATAACATCCTAGGAGAGTTTATCTCGGGATATACATAGAAGCAGAATTTCTGGGGACACAGGGTATCTTAAATCTTCAACTTCACTAGATACTGCCAAATTGCTCTCTGATGTGGTTATATATATTAATTTATATGCTCATCAGCAGGGGTTGAAAGTTCCTATTTCCCCATAGTTAGTGTTATCAAACTTAAATTTTTGTCAATCTGGGTGCCTGGGTGTCTCGGTCGTTAAGCGTCTGCCTTCAGCTCAGGTCATGATCCCAGGGTCCTGGGATCGAGCCCCGCATTGGTCTCCTGCTTGGAGGGAAGCCTGCTTCTCCCTCTCTCTCTCTCCCTGCTTGTGTTCCTGCTCTCGCTCTCTCTCTGTCAAATAAATAAAATCTTTTTTAAAAAAATTAAATTTTTGTCAATCTGATGGGTATGAAATAGAACCTCATTGATGCTTTAATTTTTATTTGCCTGATTACTAATGAAGTTGAATATCTTTTTATATATTTGTTGGCCATTCTTTTTTTCTTTTTTTTTTTTCTGTGAGTTGTAGGGCAGTGCTCTTGAAAATGTCAGAGGGTGCTGACTATAATGGGGATAGTTGGGGCAGGAGGTACTACACACTGATGGTCCTCAGTATCCTTCTCCTCAATTTATGTTTTTACCTTAAATCCATGTGCCTTCCCCTTCTCCTGTGCATTTCTTGTGTCAGATATCCAAGAGAACAATATAAGGCAGATCAACTAGACTAAAGAGGAAAAATAAGAAAACAAGCTCAAGGGGAGACATAAAAAGAAAGAGAACAGAGACACAGGAATCTGTTTGGGCTTACACATTTAGACTTTGGGCTTGCCTTCATACTCCATAACTTTGCTTTTCAGCATCTCCACTTCTCTCTTTACAGTCTTTGAAGGTATGTCTTCATTGTCTGGTGCTTTGGGTAGATGAACAGATTATTCCCAGAGGCGGACAATGTTGTGGGGAAGAGTGGGGCTCTGGAATCAGCTGCTAGTTTGATTTCTGGCTCTGTCACTTAGTAGCTTTATCCACTTGAAAAAGTTTATGAACCATCCTAGATTTCCTTTCTTCAAGATAGCAACAGTACCTACTCCATAGTGTTGTAGTAATGATTTATGAAGTTAATATATGTAAGTACTAAGAACAGTGCCTGGGGCACAGTAGGTCCTGAATGTCAGTTATAATTAATCATTGCAAAAAAATACATAAGGAAAAATATACTATATGAACTCAATGTTCTTATCTTGGGTGGAGAACTTAGAAAGTTCAAATGACATTCCTATAAGTAGATGTGATATTTTCCATGAATGATAGACATAGCAGTAACTTTAGGGTGATTTAAGTGAAAATGATTCAAGTGCTAACAGAATTTCGGCTTGGTGTTGGGGAAAAGATGACTGTATTATGAAAACTTTCATTCATTCATTCATTCATTCATTCATCAAGCATTTATTTTTTTTAAAGATTTTATTTATTTATTTGACAGAGAGAGAGACAGCGAGAGAGGGAACACAGCAGGGTGAGTGGGAGAGGGAGAAGCAGGCTTCCCGCGGAGCAGGGAGCCCGATGCGGGGCTCGATCCCAGGACCCTGGGACCATGACCTGAGCTGAAGGCAGTCGCTCAACCAACTGAGCCATCCAGGCGCCCCTCATCAAGCATTTATTATGACTTATGATGGACCATGAGCGAATGCCCTGTACAAGAATATGGGGAAATAAAAAAGTTAAACGATACTTAGTATCTGCCAGTAAGAAGTTGAGTAGGGGAGGGGCACCTGGGTGGCTCCGTCATTTAGGCGTCCAACTCTTGATTTCAGCTCAGGTCATGATCTCAGGGTCCTGAGACTGAGCCCTACCTCGGGCTCTGCACTGGGCGTGGAGCCTGCTTGAGATTCTCTCTCTCTCCATCTCCCTCTGCCCCTCTCTCCCCACTTGCACACACACTCTCTCTAAAAATAAAGTAAAAAGAAGAAGAAGAAGAAGTTGTTGAGTAGGGGAAATAACCACACAAGTAAATCAATTAATTTAAAAAAATTTACAAGGGTACAGTGGGAGCATAAAAGAAGGAGTTGCTAATTCTACATGAACATGTTAGGAAAGCTTCTATAGAGAAGCAAGGAAAGAGGAGGGAGACTTCCCCAGTGCCTTTCAAATTCCACAGGTAGCTGCTGTTGGGCTGAACCAGTGGGGAGCTCCATGGTTAAAGGTGGTATTGGAAGGAGAGCCTGGGAACATAGTCAAGGTAGGAGGGTGCTTGAACCATGTAGTCCGTGGAGTCATTGCCAGGTCAGAGATGCAAGGTAGTCATTGGGAGGATCCAAAGTCATGGCCAGGATTGTGAAAGCATGGTTCAGGGCAGCGCCAAGGCCTATCTGGCAATAATCAGTGGAGTTGGGGGTACGGCCCAAAGAAACAAGAGGAGGTTTATTATCCAAGATCGGGCTGGTGATTTAGGCTCATTTAATCAACAAGCCTCTTTGGCTGTGCCAGGTGCCAGCCTTACCTCAAGGAGCCCTGCCAAGTTGAACAGATGTCAGCTAATTTGCCATCTCAGAAGTCTGGTTTCCTGGTTATTTTCCCATTTTATTCTAGTTCATGTGAGTACTCTCATCCTGAGCACAATTTTTGCTAATATGTCCTAAAATTTAAAAATCTTAAGAGTCTCATTTCCATTGGGCCTTATTTAGACATTAAAATACCTGAGTTACCTATATTATGTGAAATGGGTCAGTGGAAATTGTGTTTAGTGGTTTTCATATAAAATTGCATCATCCTGGGGCTCCTGGATGGCTCAGTTGGTTAAGTGTCTGTCTCCAGCTCTGGGCGTGATCCCAGGGTCCTGGGATTAAGCCCCGCATCGGGCTCCCTGCTCAGTGGGGAGTCTGCTTCTCCCTCTCCCACTCCCCTGCTTGTGTTCCCTCTCTCTCTCTCTCTGACAAATAAATAAAATCTTAAAAAAAAAAATTGCATCATCCTATTCAAGGGCTTAATGAAGGATTCCAGGGGAAGGGGACCAAACTGTAATGATTCGATGTGGAGGGTGGCCCAAAAGGAGAGTTGCTTGGAGTCCCAGCCACTGGATTCATGGGCCAGCTTTAAATGCTAAAAGCATGTCCAGAACAGATATCAATCACCAAATGCATGCCTGCTGGAGCTGTGGCCACTTGGCAAATAACCCACATTGTATGCCTCCCCTTCTTACTTGTGCTATTAATTTGTTTTCCATGGATCAATGGCTGTAAAGCGTGATGAGAATTTTGGCCAGATCAAGAATGATTTATCCGTCTCTCCAGCAATGGCCTGCTCACCGGCTTAGCCAGCAGGGCAGTAGCTCTTCTGTAACTTGGTTGAAGTTTACAACTGGCAAGAGATAATTAAAAACCCAGGCACGAAGCTCAGAAGTCTTTGAAAGCTTCTAGTAAGGTTACCTTCTACTTCAGGATTTGAGGCTACATTCAAAGGTCTTCCTCTGAAAAACTAGAAACTTCCCAAACCGGCGCATTTAAAATAATACTACTAAATAAAACCTCTAGACGGTTCTTTTACCATTAATTCAAAGAACACCTGTCTGTCTCCCTTTATATCTTCTTTTTTTTTTTTAAGATTTTATTTATTTATTTGAGAGAGAGAGAATGAGAGAGAGCACATGAGAGTGGGGAGGGTCAGAGGGAGAAGCAGACTCCCCGCCGAGCAGGGAGCACGATGCGGGACTCGATCCCGGGACTCCAGGATCATGACCCGAGCCGAAGGCAGTCGCTTAACCAACTGAGCCACCCAGACGCCCCATCCCTTTATATCTTCTTAATAAGTTACTTTTACCCCTAGACAAAGATACCCTCTGTCACTCTGCCAAGTCCTTACCTATGTGCTGGATTTACATTAACAGAAGAACACAGATGGGATGTTAATTGCTGCCGTAAGAAAGCTTAGCCTTCTTGGATATGAGGGAATGAGCTTCTTTGTAGTGTAGGTCTTTCCTGGAACCCACAGTCAGGCATGGCAAAAGTTACCCTGAATCTAAGGTATTGAACTGGGCAGGAAGAATCTTGCTCACACATGAAGAATAGTTTTAAAATTCTATATTTTCAATTTTCTACTTTAGTGGAAAAGGTTAGGAGTGAAGAGAGTAGCCAGCTCAGCCTTTTTAAGTCTCTATGACCCGACAGATGAAGGAGTGTGTGTGTGTGTGTGCGTGTGTGTGTGTGGTGGGGGGACAATGGAAGGACATGGTGTGGTACTTACTGTGTTTGAATAAGAAATCCAAAGCAAAGAGGAAGATCTACCGAAATGCCATGCGCAGGCATGTGAGGGGGTATTATGGGGAAAATCTTGAGGTATGCTGTTGCCAGTTCCGTGCTTTCCTTTGTCTTCTCTACAGCAATGCACAGGAAAGTCAACACACTTAAAGGGACAGTGTGAGATGTGTTTCCGTTTATTTCCTTTGTTCATTTGGCTTTCTGTGGTCTGCTATCATCTGTTTCCAAGGTAAGAAGCAGAATTTCATCACTGTTCTTTCATCCACTCTCTTCCTAGTGAACCAAGCACTGGATCAAGCTTTGATGTCCTTGGAAGCCCACTACATCTTCTCCATCTTGGTTTACTGAGGCTTGGCCCTGGGGTATGAAGTGGGGGATGAGAGCTTGGTGGCCAGCACATGGTGGAGGCACATGGAAGAGGGGTGCTGGAATACAGGTGATGGGGCAGACTATTTCTGTTTTCCAGAAGTGTTCCTAGCAGAGGTCCTCTAGTCTTTAGTATGGTTATAGTCATAGTATGGCTGTAGTCATAGCCGCTACAGATGGGCTCCTAATTGTTGTGGAAGGGAACGTTCTGGATAGAGGTTGCTGGGAATTATATTGAACTGTTATGGTAACTGGATCTGCCTTTAACTGTTAGGAGTGTTGTCTCAGCAGCTGCACAAGTAGAGAATCTCTGAATCCAAATTTTGTGCTCTATTAGATAAATGGTCTAGGAAGTCTGGGAAGGCAGATGGAATTTTTTTTTTGAGGTCTTTGAGTAGCATTCTACACAATAAAAATATAAAGAAGCTACTAGAGTTAGGGATTGTGTTGTTGGCTATTCTATGGAGAGACATGATTTCCTTGATGATCGAAGAGGCAGGAGCTGGTACATATGTTGGAGGAGGACAGTGGTAGAGAGGGAACATATCTTTTTTTTTTTTTTTTGAGGATAGTCACAAATAGGGTAGTGTTTTTGTTTGGGAGAGGGGAGCAGTCTGAAATGAAATCCATTGCCAGAATGTCCCTATTTAGATTTAGAGTTGGGGGGGGGCACCTGGGTGGCTCAGTTGATTAAACATCTGCCTTCGGCTCAGGTCATGATCCCAGGGTCCTGGGATCAAGTCCACATTGGGCTCCCTACCCGGCAGGGCATTTGCTTCTCCCTCTCCCTCTGCTGCTCCCCCTGCTTGTGCTCTCTCTCTCTCTCCCTCTCTGTCAAATAAATAAAATCTTAAAAAAAAGATTTAGAGTTGGAAAACGATTATTAGATCTTCACATCACCTTGGCCTATTCCTAACTCTTAAAGTCTCTGATGATTATGGTTAGGTTTTTTTTTTTATAATTTTATTTTATTTTATTTTTTAAAGTAATATCTACACCCAACATGGGGCTTAAACCTATGACCTGGAGATAAAACTTGCACATTCCCCCAGCGAGCCAGTCAGGTGCTCCAATGGTTACAGGTTTAAATGGAGTCATCTAAGATGGTTTGTGGATGAGAGTCTTTCAGGCTATGAGCAGATCATCCTAGAGATCTTTTGAAGCCTTGACCCTTGGGCCTCCTTAGCAGAGCTCAGGAGCTCTAATAAGACCTTTAGCACCAGGTGCCTGGGTGGCTCAGTCGTTAAGCATCTGCCTTCGGCTCAGGTCATGATCCCAGGGTCCTGGGATCGAGTCCAGCATCAGGCTCCTTGCTCGGTGGGAAGCCTGCTTCTCCCTCTCTCACTCCCCCTGCTTGTGTACCTGCTCTCACTATCTCTCTTTTCTCTCTTTCTGTCAAATAAATAAATAAAATCTTAAAAAAAAAAAAAAAAGACCTATAGCATCTTCTTGGTCAGCTGAAAATTGTGGCTGGATGACTAAAGAGTTCTTATGCCAACAATGTCCCAGGGCCTGGTGGGATCACAGTATCATCTATCTTATTTATTATCTATTTATATTTAATTTTTTTTTTTTAGTAATCTCTACACCCAGCGTGGGGCTAAAACTCACAACCCCAAGATCAAGAGTCACATGCTTTTCCGACTGAGCCAGCCAGGTTCCCCATCATCTAGTTTAGATTGAGTTTTCTGCCTGGTGGGGCCATAGTGGAGTGGGGAGAAGTAAGGATTCAACCTCAGGCTCTCAAGAACTTATTTCCTGGTCTGGCCGCACAGTGGACCTATTGTCATCAGCCAAATTATACTTAGATCAGGGAGTTTCGTTGTGCCAGGATTGGTGAAGAGATAAGATTATCATCTCTGTCCTGTGGTTCTCAAGCCTAGAGAATCATCAGAGTCACCTGGGGAAGCTTGTAAAATTTACAGAATTTGAAGCCTCTGGAACTTGTTTTACAAAAACAAAAAACATTAACCTTTCTCATGTGGTTCTTATTATCAGCCAGGTTTAGGAACCACCGTATATAATAACTTTCAGATCCCGAATGTTGAACAGAATCCTATAATTCAGCATATTAATGTTCTTGCAAACCAGGTCATCCAGGGGCCTGGAAGCGCAGAGATCAAAGGGTAATTAAATTGAAGCTGCTGTCATATTTTATACACATTGAGTTTCACATTCATTCTGATATTTATGGAAGCCCTTGTTTTCTGAAGTGCACACTGATGAGAACTTGCCTTGGGATCCATCAGAGCACCCTTGTGATGGGCAGGTGGGTGGGAGGGCAGTCGCTGAGCTTCCTGGTCTGAAGGTATTTCCCAGTAGTCATCATGACCTGACGTTCCAAGAATCTTCCCGGGTTTAGATATGGTGGGATGTACCGGCCACCTTTAATTTCGTAAGAATGTATTCTCATTTATGCCTGAGGTCAGAATACAATAAGGTACAGGAAATCCTCAAGCAATTTCCTTCCCCTCTATTAACAGGCCAGGTAGGATCAAATAGGTAGGGAAATGAAAAAAGTGTACAGTGATCAAGGCAGAGGAAGCAATGACAATGGTGGAGTCAGTGGTCATCTTGGTGACATTGGTGGTGGTCATGGTGTAGGATTGCTGGTTATAATTCAGGTAAATGCCTGAGATAGCGGCTATTGCCCAGGGCTGGCTTTTTTGATCTTTTCACATGATGAGTGGTGAGTCAGCTACTTCTAAAAGGCTAAGAACAGAGTGAACAATATAAATCAAAGTTTTATAAATTAAATATTTCCAGTTTGACTCGCACTATCATTTCAGTGGCATTAAATCTTTTTTCTGAATGACCTTTCATTGTCAGTGATGGAAGATTTTAGCCTTAAGTCACTCTGCCCTGTTTGCCTCTGTAACACACAGTTACTTTGCAAAGGAACTCCTAAATGAATACTGGAACTCATATTTAAAGAATCATTTTGTAATGAAAAATTGGCATATGTAACAATTTATTAAATATTTCTATTTTTTATCAGATACAACTTTTTAATACTGAGAGTTCTAAGAGAAATATACTGTATAATGCATGCCCGAGGCTACATAGCTCATGAGGAATAAATTTAAATTTAAAACATTTTAATTTAATATTTTAAAATGTTAAAAGAAACATTATATATTCCATTTTTTCTTGGGTTGTTGACAGATTAGTTAGTTAGGAAATGAAAATAAACAGCAAAAATGTGATAATGACATTCTAGATATTAAAATGACAAAAATAACATTTTGTAGCAACATGAAAATTTTTCTCTCTGAAGTTTAAAAGTGCCGAAGACAGGCTACTAGAAAAAAACAGAATGCTTATGAAAGAGAATAATTTCATTAAAAACCAATTAAAAATACATTCTCCCACAAACTCTCCAATGCAAATTTCAATAAGAAAATGATTTAATAAACCTATAAACGAATAGTCCAATAATTTAAATTATTCTAACTTTCCTATGCTCCCTTTTAGGTTTTTTTGTTTTGTTTTGCTTTGTTTGTCATTATCACCATCATCCTGCTATTTTTTGTTGAGCAATACTATATGCTTGGCAGTATTTTGGACATTTTACATATGGGATTCCTTTTAATGCTCACAACAGTCTGTGTGATGTCTGTAATTTTCTCCATTTTGTAGACAAAGAAACTGAGGCTCAAAGGTTTTTAAGCAACTGATTCAAGGACACATAGGCAGTGAGTGGTGGAGATAGGAGTGAATCCAAGATCTAAGAACGACTAAGACCAAGATTAAATTCTTAGCTACTATGAGATTATTGTCCACAAACATACATATTTTTTACGAGTATCTGGGTTCTAATTTTTTTTTCACTTAACATTGTATCACAAACATTTTTCATGTTTGCTACACAATCTTCATCAACCCAATGTTCTGTGAACATTGGCCATGATCCTCCACTGGGATGCACTGCCCTCTAGTGGAATTCTGTTCATAAAGATCTTTTCACCCTTTCCCCAGTCCCCAGGGTGAAAAAGGGTTTTCTTGCATAAATCTCTATAGTTACTATTTTAATTAGGATAAAATATTAAAAGATATTTTTTCTATCTTCTTTAATATGATTATTTCCAATGGGCGGGGGTGGGAAGATAAAGTGAGCCCCAGAGAAGTTCAGAAATGCATTCTAAGGAATGAGATAAAAATTCATTGTTCTTGGCATTGAAATCAACATGGCTGCTCTGTTCCCTGAAGTAATAGGATATTTCAAACATCCTCCTTCAAATTACATTAAAGGCTTGAGGAGATGTCAAATTCTGTTGGGACAAACACTGAAAGACAAAGTGGACTCTCCTGGGATCCATAAAGAACTTGAAAATACATTTAAAACATAGGAAATTAAAACAAATCAGAATTTGTTATCCCCTGAGCTCACATTAATTTTTCACTTTTATTTTTCTAATGAGTATCTTTCACTTTGATATCGTTAAAAATCATCATAGTATTAAAATGCATAATTGGGTGGCTTTGGTTTAATTAGGAAGGCCTTGGGTTAATATTGTATTGTTTGGGAGAAAACAACAGGGATAGTTTTTTTATTTTGTTGTTTTTTGTTTTTTTTTTAAGTGAATTAGGCCATTATTTCTGCTATTGCTGATCAAAAAAGAAGCCCTGAGCAAAATTGCTGATGCTATCGCCTGGAAAATGGCTGACTGGTGAGTTGTAATTGCTTTGTGTGCAGCCAGCAGGGCATACTGTGGCGAGGAGAGGGAAACCTGCCAGTTTTATCTTTATTAGAGAGCTGGCTCTTTAAAATTAGATGTCCTTTTATGCTTAGTGAATGACCAATAGGAAAAAGGATGAGCAGCAAAGTCAGGCTTATGTAGGATGCATGATTCTTTTTTTTTTTTTTTTCAATTTTATTTATTTATTTGACAGAGAGAGACACAGCGAGAGAGGGAACACAAGCAGGGGGAGTGGGAGAGGGAGAAGCAGGCTTCCCGCGGAGCAGGGAGCCCGATGCGGGGCTCGATCCCAGGACCCTGGGATCATGACCTGAGCCAAAGGCAGACGCTCAACGACTGAGCCACCCAGGCGCCCCGGATGCATGATTCTTAATAAAAGACAAGAGGTGTCCAAGGGTTCTTAAGGAAATTACATCTCTTCATGCCCAACATTAAAATTGTTGATTTCCTTTGAGCTTAGATTTAAAGAGGAGGGAGAGGATGGTCAAAACCTAACAAAAACATTTTTTTAAGACAAATAGTCTAAAAAGTAGTACGCAAATAAAGTACTTGTACAAAGGGTAATAAGTCCATGACAAAAATGCCCTTTAAGTGTAGAGGTACAAGATAGGTAAAATCATGGAATATTCATTTAATACACTTATTCACTGAGTTTTTTCTTTATGTCCAGCTTTACTGAGGTATATTTGACATACAACATTGTGTAAGTTTAAGGTGTTGATTTGATACATATCCTTTTTTTAAAGATTTATTTCTTTATTTTAGAGAAAAAAGAGCATGTGGGCATGTGCACACACATGGGCATGCTCAGGCACGCGGGCATGCTCACACATGTGCGGAGGGGAAGGGGCAGAGGGAGAGAAGCAGACTCCCTGCCGAGCGTGGAGCCTGACACAGGGCTGGATCTCAGGACCCTGAGATCATGACCTGAGCTGAAATCAAGAGTTGGATGGGTAACCCACTGAGCTACCCAGGTGCCCCAGTTTTATACATATTCTAAATGAATAGCTCCATAATGTTAGCTAACACCTCCATTACCTTATGTAAATACCATTTCTTTTTGTGGTGAAAACATTTAATATCTACTCTCTTAACAACTTTCTAGCACATAATACAGTATTGAATTACTGTATTGTACATTAGCTTCCCAAAACTTACTCATCTTATAACCAGAGTGTGTACCCTTTGACCAACACTTGCCTACTTCCCCTATCACCCTGCCCCTGGTGACCACCACTCTACTCTTTTTTTTTTTTTTAGGAGATCAGCTGCGTTAAACCCCACAAATAAGTGATATCATATAGTACTAGTCTTTCTCTGACTTACTTCATTTAGCATAATGCCTTCAAGGTCTATCGATGTTGTCACAAATGGCAGGATTTCCTTCTTTTTCTGTATCTATTATATATAATATAATATTATATATTATACCACATTTCTTTATCCATTCATTTGTTAATGGATATTTAGGTTGTTTCCATATCTTGTCTATTGTGAATAATACTTCAGTGAATATGAGAGTGCAGATATCTCTTTGAGATCCTGATTTCATTTCCATTGGATATATACCCAGAAGTGGGATTGTTGGATCACGTGGTAGTTCCTTTTTTTTTTTTTTTTTTTTTTGTGGAACCTCCACACTGTTTTCCACAGTGGCTTTACCATGACCAAGTTACATTCCCACCAACAGTGAACAAGGGTTTCCTTTCCTACACATCCTCACCAACACTGTTCATCTCTTGTCTTTTTTTATGATAGCCATTTTAATAGGTATGATGTGATAACTCATTGTGGTTTTGATTTGCATTTCCCTGATGATTGGTGATGTTGAGTACCTTTTCATGTATCTGTCGGTCATCTGTATGTTTTGGAAAAATGTCCATTCAGTTCCTCTGGTCATTTTATAATTGGATTGCTTGTTTTTGCTATTGAAATGTATGAGTTCTTTATATATTTTGATATTTTTAAATATTTACCCCCTTATCAGACACATGATTTGTAAATGTTTTCTCCAGTTCTTTAGGTTACTTTTTCATTTTGTTGATTTTTCTTTTGCCATGCAGTAACTTTTTAGTTTGATGTAGTCCTACTTGCTCATTTTGCTTTTGTTGCTTGTACTTTTGTCATATTCAAAAAAACCATTGCAAAGATCAATGCCTTCTATGTCTTCTTCTACGAGTTTTCTGGTTTCAGGTCTATGTTGAAGTTTTAATCCATTTCAAGTTAATTTTTGTGAGTAGTGTAAGATAGGTGTCCAATTTCATTCTGCATGTACTTATCCTGTTTTTCCATTATTATTTATTGACAAAACAATCCTTTCCCTATTGAGTCTTCTTGGCTCCTTTGTCAAATATTAGTTAACCATATAGACATGGGTTAATTTCTGGGTTCTCTGTTCTGTTCCATTGGTATGCATCTATTTTTTGCCAGTACCATGCTGTTTTTATTACTATAGCTTTACAGTATAGTTTGAAATCAGGAAGTTTATGCCTCCAGCTTTGTTCTTCTTTCTCAGAATTGCTTTGGCTATCTGGCGTCTTTTGTGGTTCCATACAAATTTTAGAACTGTTTTTTCTATTTCTGTGACAAATGTCACTGGAATTTTGATAGGGATTTCATTGAATCTATAGATGGCTTTGTGTAGTATAGATATTTTAACAATATTAATTCTTCTGATCCACAAACAGGGGGTCCTTCCATTTATTCATGTTCACTGAGAGTTAATATTCAATGTATCATATTTGGAATCAAGATTTGCCTAAGTAATGACCTTTGCTATTTGATATTATGTACTATTTATGGTCTACAAATAGCAAAGTAAATGTTTCAGTTGGAAGACTTCAGGATTTTGGTGTCTTCTATAGGTCCCTCTACCTTCTATCTAATTATTCTAAATACTTGTAGAATGTTAATACTCTAAGTCAGGATTTCTCAACCTGTGTTGAGGCTAATTCTCTCTGTGTGTGTACATTGTAGGATGCTTAGCAGCATCCCTGGCCTCTAACCACTAGATGCCAGTAGCAACCCCTGCCCCCACCACCTCATTAGGACAATAAAAAATATCTCTGGACATTGTCAGTATCATCAAAACACTTGTGGCATGGCTCTTTATTAATGAGGTGGGATAATAGTATAATATGGCAGATTGTGTTTTCCAAAGATCCTTACCCCAATGTAGTATATATACTCCACCCCACTTGGTCTTGTCATATGACCTTGATATGCCTCCATTGAGAGGTGTATGGGTAGGAGATGGGATCTGTTATATTTTCCCCTGAACCTGGGTGGAACTTTGTAACTGCCTCACCCAGTATAAGGTGGCGGATGTGACATTGTGTCACTGAGGCTAGATTATAAAGGGCAACACAACTTCCCCTTGGCTCTCTCTGGAGGCCTGACCTTGGGAACTATCTACTATGTTGTGAGGAAGCCCAGGTCACATGGAGAGGCTATGAGTGGGTATTACAGCTGACAACTCCAGCTAGGCCTCCATCACAGCGAGCACCCATCTCCAGACTCATGTGAGTTAAAGAACCTTCAGATGATTTCAACCCACAGCCTTCAAGTCTTTGGCTGAGACCCCAGACTCTGTAGAGACGAGCCCTCCCTGTTTGAATTCCAGATCCACAGAAACCTTAGGAGATAGCAAATTCTTCTTATTTTAAACCACTATGTTTTGTGATAATTTCTTATACAGCCATAGATAATTAAAACATGTAGGTTAAACAGATTCTTAACTATAGAGAACAAACTGATGGTTATCAAAGGGGAGGTGGTTGGGGGGATGGGTAAAATAGGTGATGGGGATTAAGAGTACACTTACCATGATGAGCACTGAGTAATGTATAGAATTGTTGAATCACTGTATTGCACACCTGAAACTAATATAACACTATATGTTAACTATAATGGAATTAAAATAAAAAACTTAAAACATGTAAGTTAAATCAGATCCCTCCCAAATACATGTATATACACACACACACACACACACTATATTGTATGTATATATACTATATTATATAATCAGATCCCTCCCAAATATATATATACACTATATTATATATACTATATGATAATATATATATACACACTATATATAAATAAATGATAAAGAAAGTCTAATATTACCTTATTAGGATTAGGATTAACCTATAATACTGTTGTTACACAATCCATCCCCACAACACGGAGGCATTCCAAAAAGAAAGAATTCTCAGTCTTCCCAAGTTCCATTAAAAACAAAGCAAAACATTCAAAACAACCATATCTATACTGCAACTACCAAATTCTTCCCTGTACCACCATCTTTATCACTAATTCACAGAGACATCACGATACTGACTTATAATATGGCAAGTACTGTCAAACTGAATCAATTAACATTTTAGGGGAATTTTCATTCCTACAGGCAAACCACACTCAGCTGCTAGAAACACATGAACTAAAGGCCATGAGTTTAGTTTTATTTTTTAAGCCACATGGGCATACCCACCTGCTACAAACAAGAGACCTATAAAGGTCAGACTGTAATATAAAAGTCATCTTCAGCGCAATTGCAAACTCTGAACGGTGATGTCCCCTGGAATTAAGTGGCTTTGAAATTCTAGAGCAAGATAAATTACTTAGCTTTTTATCGGATTTTATCAGTTAAAGAAGACCTTTCGTGATAAGTAACAGAAAATCCAACCAACAACCGGTTAACCAAATGTTTATTTTTCCCATGTAATAAGAAATTTGGAGATTGGGGCCCTTGACATTGGTTCAGAGGCTTGACCATTATCAGGGCCAGCATTACTGTGATTCTCTTTGCCTTTCCCTTGTGCCTCTTGGATCATGGTCATATTATAAATACTGTAGCTCTGGAGATCCCATCTGTGAGCAAGGCTGGAAGGTCAAAGAGGAAAAGGTAGTGCCAGCAGATTTATCCCTACATCTCTTTGGGCAAAAAAATCCCATGGCCACTCCTAGTGCAAAGGAGACTGGGAAAACAAATACTTAGCTTTCACAGCCTCTGTGCAAGAGGTAGGCAAGGGAGGGGTTTGTTGGGTGAGCCTGCAGTGTCTGAAATTACTTCAGAAATGACAAGTTATTCTGGTCAAATATTAATAAAACATTGACTAATAGAATGTATATACATATATAAACTCATCCATCTGGTTATAACTTATATACATAAACATCTCAGGTTTCAAAACTGGGTGGATTTTTCATTGGTCAATCAATATGTACAGCATGATCCCATTTTTGTGAAAAATAAATATGAACAAATAGGCATTAAAAACTATGTGGAAGAATAGATACATACTAAAGTATTGGCAGAATTGTGCATCTATACCTTTTTATAATTTCTCACATTTCTACAATAAAACACATTAACTGTAAGAAAAAAGAGTGATACATATAAAAAATTAGCATCTAAAATTTTCACTTTAAAAAATAAACACCAATGAGAGAGACTCTCTGTTAACATTAGTATATAGTCTTTCAAATGATATACACACACATTTGAATATTTAATATGTGTAAAAATCCTAATATATGTTGATATTATCTCATTTAATCCAAACGGGCATGTTATAAAGTTACCACAGAGAATCTTCATTTCTCCTGTATTTATTATCTAATTCCCAAAGTTACAGTGTTGAACACAAAAGCAACAATTATATTAAAAAAAAAATCACTGATGAACAGATTACTGATAAAATTGCTGCCTGGTCAAATATTGCTGTGCACTCAAAAACTGGCACATATGTGGGGCGCTTGGGTGGCTCAGTCGGTTAAGCGTCTGCCTTCGGCTCAGGTCATGATCCCAGGATCCCGAGATCGAGTCCCACATTGGGCTCCCTGCTCAGCGGGGAGCCTGCTTCTCCCTCTGACCCTCCCCCCTCTCATGTGCTCTCTGTCTCTCTCATTCTCTCTGTCTCAAGTAAATAAATAAAATTCTTTAAAAAAAAAACTAGCACATATGCTTATTTAACACATCAGTTATCTTTATGTTTCTCATTTACTACTTTTGACTTATTGAGAATGTGATCTTAGGTAAGTTATTTACCTCTCTGTGCCTCCATTTCATCATCTGAAAAATGGGGATGTAAAGGTATCTACTGTGTGGATTTCATGGGCAGTTTAAATGAATTAATATCTGGTACATTTTAAGCCCTATGCAAGTGGTAGGGCTTTTTTAATTTTATTTTTTATTCTTTTTATTTTTTTTTCTTTTTCAAGTTTTTATTTAAATTCCAGTTAGTTAACATACAGTGTAATATTAGTTTCAGGTGTAGAATTTAGTGATTCATCACTTACATACAACACCCAGTGCTCATCACAAGTGCCCTCCTGATGCCCATCCCCGATTAAACCCAGCAGCCCCCTCCCCCGCCTCCAGTAACCCTCAGTTTGTTCTCTATAATTAAGAGCCTTGTTTCCTGGTTTGCCTCTCTTTCCCCCCTCCATGTTCGTTTGTTTTGTTTCTTAAATTCCACATATGACTGAAATCATATGGTATTTGTCTTTCTCTGACTCACTTATTTCGCTTAACATTATACTCTCTAGCTCCAACCACGTTGTTGCAAATGGAAAGATTTCATTCTTTTTCGTGGCTGAGTAATATTCCATTGTGTGTGTGTCTCATTGCTTTTTTTTTTTTTTAAGATTTTATTAATTTGTTTGAGAGAGAGAGCACGAGTGGGGAGAGGGGCAGAGGGAGAGGGAGAGAATCTCAAGCAGACTCCACGCTAAGCACAGAGGCCCATGCGGGGCTTGATCTCACGACTCCAAGATCATGACCTGAGCAGAATCCAAGAGTTCAATGCTTAACTGACTGAGCCTCCCAGGCACCCCTATACCACTTCTTTATCCATTCATCAGTTGATGGACATTTGGGTTCTTTCCATAACTGGCTATCATTGATAATGCTGCTATAAACATTGGAGTGCATGTATCCCTTCAAATCAGTATTTTTTTTTTTTAATTTGACAGAGAGAGACACAGCGAGAGAGGGAACACAAGCAGGGGGAGTGGGAGAGGGAGAAGCAGGCTTCCCGCCAAGCAGGGAGCTCGATGCAGGGCTCGATCCCATCAGACCTGGGCCGAAGGCAGACGCCTAACGACTGAGCCACCCAGGCGCCCCCAGATCAGTATTTTTGTATCCTTTGGACAAATACTTAGTAGTGCAATTGCTGGATTGTAGGGTAGTTCTATTTTTAACTTTTTTTTTTAGGTTTTATTTATTTCTTTGACAGAGAGAGAGTTAATGAGAGCAAGAACACAAGAAGGGGGAGTGGGAGAGGAGAAGCAGGCTTCCTGCCAAGCAGGGAGCCTGATGCGGGGCTCGATCCCAGGGTCCTGGGATCATGACCTGAGCCGAAGGCAGACCCTTAACGACTG
This sequence comes from Neomonachus schauinslandi, assembly GCF_002201575.2. NCBI lineage: Eukaryota > Metazoa > Chordata > Mammalia > Carnivora > Phocidae > Neomonachus > Neomonachus schauinslandi. The sequence continues at coordinate 127,906,109 of NC_058403.1, forward strand.
AGCCACCCAGGCGCCCCTATTTTTAACTTTTTAAGGAAACTCCATACTGTTTTCCAGAGTGGCTGCACCACTTTGCATTCCCCACCAACAGTGTAAGTGGGTTCCGCTTTCTCCACATCCTCGCCAACACCTTTTGTTTCCTGTGTTGTTAATTTTAGCCATTCTGACAGGTATGAGGTGGTGTCTCATCATGGTTTTGATTTGTATTTCCCTGATGATGAGTGATGTTGAGCATCTTTTAGCCATTTGGATGTCTTCTTTGGAAAAATGTTCATGTCTCCTGCCCGTTTCTTAACTGGATTGTTTTTTTGGGTGTTCAGTTTTATAAGTTCTTTATAGATTTTGGATAATAACCCTTTATCAGATATGTCATTTGCAAATATCTTCTCCCATTCTATAGGTTGCCTTTTAGTTTTGATGATTGTTTCCTTTACTGTGCAGAATATTTTTATCTTGATGAAGTCCCAATAGTTTAATTTTTTTTGTTTCCCTTGCCTTAGGAGACATATCTAGTAAGAAGTTGCTACCAAAGTGGTTACTGCCTTTGTTCTCCTCTAAGATTTTGATGGTTTCCTCTCTCACATTTAGGTCTCTTATCCATTTTGAATTTATTTTTGTGTATGGTGTAAGAAAGTGGTCCAGTTTCATTCTTCTGCATGTTTCTGTACAGTTTTCCCAATGCCATTTGTTGAAGAGAATTTTTTTCATTGGATATTCTTTCCTCCTTTGTCAAAGATTAGTTGACCATATAGTTGTGGGTCCATTTCTGGGCTTTCTATTTTGTTCCATTGATCTGTGTGTCTCTTTTTGTGCCAATACCGTACTAATGACTACAGCTTGGTAGTATAGCTTGAAGTCTGGAACTGTGATGCTTCCAGCTTTTCTTTTCTTTTTCAAGATTGCTTTGGCTATTCGGGGTCTTCTGTGGTTCCACAAAAATTTTAGGATTATTTGTTCTAGTTTTATGAAAAATGCTGGTGGTATTTTGATAGGGATTGCATTAAATATATAGATTGCTTTGGGAAGTACAAACATTTTAACAATATTTGTTCTTCCAATCCATGAGTATGGAATGTTTTTCCATTTGTTTGTGTCATCTTCAATTTCTTTCATCAGTGTTTTAAAGTTTTTAGAATACAGATCTTTTACCTCTTTGGTTAGGTTTATTCCTAGATATATTATTGTTTTTGGTACAATTGTTAATGGGATTGATTCTTTGATTTCTCTTTTTGCTGCTTCATTATTGGAGTATAGAAATGCAATAGATTTTTGTATGTTGATTTTGTATGCTGCAACTTTCCTGAATTTCTGTATCAGTTCTAGCAATTTTTTTTTAAGATTTTATTTATTTATTTGACAGAGAGAGAGAACAAGTAGGCAGAGAGGCAGGCAGAGGGAGAGGGAGAAGCAGGCCCCCCTGCCGAGCAGGGAGCCTGACGCGGGGCTCGATCCCAGGACCCTGGGATCACGACTCGAGTCGAAGGCAGCCGCTTAACCGACTGAGCCGCTTAACCGACTGAGCCCCAATTCTAGCAATTTTTTGATGGAGTCTTTTGGGTTTTCTATATTGAGTATCATGTCATCCACAAAATAGTGAAAGTTTGACTTCTTCTTTGCTGCTATGGATGCATTTTATTTCTTTTTGTTGTCTGATTGCTGAGGCTAGGACTTCCAGTACTATGTTAAATAACAGTGGTGAGGGGTGCCTGGGTGGCTCAGTTGGTTAAGCATCTGCCTTCAGCACGGGTCATGATCCCAGGGTCCTGGGATCGAGACCCATGTCGGGCTCCCTGCTCAGCAAGGAGTCTGCTTCTCCCTCTCCCTCTGCCCTTCCCGCCTGCTTGTGCTCTCTCTCTCTCAAATAAATAAATGAAATCTTAAAAAAAAAAAAAAAAAAAAAAACCAGTGGTGAGAGTGGACATCCATGTCTTTTTCCTGATCATAGAGTAAAAGCTCTCAGGTTTTCCCCATTGAGGATGCTATTAGCTATAGGTTTCTTATCTATGGCCTTTAGGATGTTGAGGTATATTTCCTCTATCCTTACTTTATTGAGGGTTTTTATCATAAATGGATGTTGTACTTTGTCAAATGCTTCTTCTGCATCTATTGAGAGGATCATATGGTTCCAGCTTTTCTTTTGTTAATGTGATGTATCATCTTGATTGATTTGTGAATATTGAACCACTCTTGAAGCCCAGGAATAAATCCCACTTGATAGTGGTGAATGATTCTTTTAACAAACTGTTGGATATGATGTGTTAGTTTTTTGTTGAGAATTTTTGCATTTATGTTCAACAGGGATATTGGCCTGTAGTTCTCTTTTTTAGTGGAGTCTTTGTCTGATTTTGGCATAAGGATAATGCTGGCCTCATAGAATGAGTTTGGAAGTTTTCCTTCCATTTCTATTTTTTGGAACAGTTTGAGAAGAATAGGCATTAACTCTTCTTTAAATGTCTGGTAGAATTCCCCTGTGAAGCCGTTTGGCCCTGGACTTTGGCTTGTTGGGAGATTTTTGATTACTGATTTAGTTTCTTTGCTGGTTATTGGTCTATTCAAGTTTTCTATTTCTTCCTTTTTCAGTTTTGGTAGTTTATATGTTTCTAGGAATTTATCCATTTCTTCCAGATTGTCTGATTTGTTGGCACATAATTTTTCGTAATATTCTCTTTTAACTGTTTTTATTTCTGTGGTGTTGGTTATTATTTCTCCTCTCTCATTTGTGATTTTATTTATTTGGGTCCTTTCTCTTTTCTTTTTGGTTAAGTCTGGCTAGGGGTTTATCAGTTTTATTAATTTTTTCAAAGAATGAACTCCTGGTTTCATTGATCTATTCTACTGTTTTCTTAGTTTCTGTATTATTTATTTTTGCTCTAGTCTTTATTATTTCCCTTCTTTTCCTGGCTTTAGGCTTCATTTGTTGTTCTTTTTTTAGCTCCTTTAGGTCTAAGTTTAGATTGTTTATTTGATATTTTTCTTGCTTTGTGAGGTAGGCCTGTATTGCAATATACTTCCCTCTTATTACCCCTTTTGCTGCATCCCAAAGGTTTTGGACTGTCGTGTTTTCATTTTCATTTGTTTCCAAGTATTTTTAAAATTCTTCTTTATTTTCCTGGTTGACCCATTCATTTTTTAGTAGCGTGTTGTTTAGCTTCCACGTATTTGTGTTCTTTCCAAATTTTTTCTTGTGGTTGACTTCAAGTTTCATAGCATTGTGGTCAGAAAATATGCATGGTATGATCTCAATCCTCTTGTACTTGTTGAGGCCTGATTTGTGACCTAGTATGTGATCTGTTCTGGAGAATGTGCCATGTGCACTCGAAAAGAATGTATATTCTGCTGCTTTGGGAGGAAATGTTCTGACTATATCTGTTAAGTCCATCTGGTGTGTGTCATTCAAATCCATTGTTTCCTTATTGATTTTATGCTTAGATGATCTGTCCATTGTTGTAGGTGGAGTATGAAAATCCCCTACTATTATTATATTATTATCAAAGAGTTCCTTTATGTTTGTTATTGTTTTATATATTTGAGTGCTTCCAAGTTGGGGCATAAATATTTACAGTTGTTAGATCTTCTTGTTGGATAGTCCCCTTTATTATGATTTAGTGCCCTTCTTCATCTCTTGTCACAGTTTTTGGTTTAAAATCTAGTTTGTCATTAAAAAAAAATAAATAAAAAAAATAAAAAATAAAATAAAATCTAGTTTGTCTTTCTTTTGATGTCCATTTGCATGATGGATGTTTCTCCATCCCCTCACTTTCAATCTTCAGGTGTCTTTAGGGTTAACCTGAGTCTCTTGTAGGCAGCATATAGATGGATCTTGTTTTTTTTTTTATCCTTTCTGACACCCTATGTCTTTTGATTCGAGTGTTTAGACCATTTACATTCAGAGTAATTATTGACAGATATGTATTTAGTGCCATTTTATTACTTATTTTGTTATTGTTTCTGGAGATTTTCTCTAGTCCTTTCTGGTCTTTGTCACTTTTGCTCTTTCCTTCCCACTCAAAGGGTCCCCTTTAATATTTCTTTTTTTTTTTTCTCTTCTCTAATATTTCATATAGGGCTCACTAACTCCTTTAGTTTTTGGTTGTCTAGGAAACTCTTTATCTCTCCTTTTATTCTGAATGACAGCCTCGCTGGATAGAATATTCTTGGCTGCAGATTTTTCCATTCAGCCTGTTGAATATATCATGCCACTCTCTTCTGGCTTGTCACGTTTCTGTGGAGAGATCTGTAGCTAGCCTTATGAGTCTTCCCTTGTAAGTTAGGGACATGTTTTGTCTCTCTGCTTTTAGGATTTGTTCTGTATCACTATATTTTGCAAATTTAACTACAATATATCTTAGTGTTGGCCTGCTTTTGTTGATTTTGATGTGAGTTCCCTGTGCCTCCTGGACATAAATGTCTGTTTCTTTCCCCAGATTAGGGAAGTTTTCAGCTATTATTTCCTCAAATAAACCTTCCCTTCCCTTCCAGTCAAACCTATAGACCCCTAAAACTCCAGTCTTTGAGCCCCACTGGGTGCAAAAACTCATGAAAATCAGCCCCTCTCGATTTCCCAGCCAATGGCTTTGGGGAGGTGTTCTCCTTGTGCATGTCCCTGTGCACTCTACTCTCTCTTGCCTCTCACTGTGACCAGGGCTCCCTCCCCACTGTAGCACCCATGATCCGTTTCTCCCCCAAACCATGTCTCTGTACTTCCTGCCTTCCTTGATGTGGCATCTTTTCTCCCTCTAGTTGTGCAGTTTGTTCTGTCAGTCCTTAGGTCGATTTCTTGGGTATTCAGAATGATTTGATTTTATCTAGCTGTGTTTAAGAGATGAGGCAAGCCTAGGGTCCTCCTACTATGCCACCATCTTAGCTCCCTCCAGTGGTAGCTTTTTAAATTATTATTATATGTTCAAGTATAAAAGTCAAATGGATTTTGGATATATGAGCTCAGGGGCTGAGTAAGGGTTTGAGAGAAAAAAAAATTAGCATTATCAGCACACTGATATTTAAAGCCGCAGAACTGGAAAAAGTCACCTAAAGAGGGAAGTTAGTTGGAGATCAAGTAGCTAGAAAAACAGAGGATGCTCTAAGCATACTATTGAATCAATCCCAACTAGTAGGCACCATATTTACTGAATCATTTACTTAACTCTACAGAAAAACTCTGCTCATGATGCCTATTTAACATAATCAATGTATTTTCTACAAAGATTCAAAGGAAAAAATCCCACCTTGAAGTTGGTCTAGGGAAAATGTCCCGTCCCCCCCATATTAATTAGTCTATTTTTCTTTACCAGACAATGGGAACTATGTAAATGACAAATTTACTTTGGGGAATTAGTTGCTGTAATTTCAAAGCTAAATTGAAATTTTATTTGAAGTTCGATTCACTAATTCCAAGTACTATTTCTTTGCTCCTTTTAATAACTATTGACGGAGTGCCTGGGTGGCTCAGTTGGTTAAGTGTCTGCCTTCAGCTCAGGTCATGATCTCAGGGTCCTTGGATGGAGCCCCACACCGGGCTCTCTGATCGGCAGGGATCCTGCTTCTCCCTCTCCCTCTGCTGCTCCACCTGCTTGTGCTCTCTCTCTCTGTCAAATAAATAAATGAAATCTTTTTAAAAAATAACTTTTTATTGTTTCCATTTTCATCATCTGATTAATTTTGTAAAGTCCGTTCAAATCCTTTGTCAGAGAGAATTGGTGGAGGAGTGGAAGTGGAGAAAAAGTGGCAGAGGAATGGCACTGCTAGATGGATTCTGTTTGCCCTCATCCCCCATCACTCACCATCCTTCTCAGTCCCCCAGATGGCTTTCTCTTTGTTCCTAATCTGTCCAACTTCTCTCCACCAGAAGGCCTTCACATTTACTCTCTCCTCTGCTTAGAAGACTCTTTCCCCTCCTCTTTTTGTAGCCAAAACCTGCTCATCTCTCAAGTGCCAGATTAAGTGCCAATAGTTCAGGAAGTTCTTCCCTGAATGCACCCTCTCCCCCATTATATAGTCTCACATACCTTGTACTTTTTCTTCATAGCACTAATTATCTTTACAATTATTTGATTTTTTGGACAACTATCATCTTCTTTTTTTTTTTTTTTAAAGATTTTATTTATTTGACAGAGAGAGACAGCTAGAGAGGGAAGACAAGCAGGGGGAGTGGGGAGAGGGAGAAGCAGGCTCCCTGCCCTGCAGGGAGCCCAATGCGATGCGGGCTCGATCCCAGGATGCTGGGATCATGACCTGCGCTGAAGGCAGATGCTTAATGACTGAGCCACCCAGGAGCCCCTATCATCTTCTTTTAAAAACTTTCTTTAGCCTTTGCATTCCCATTTATTCAAGAACAAAATTTCACCTAAGGTTACACATTTGAAGGTAACTGGAGGCTAGCTCTCTCTAGTCTGTCTACCAATCCTTTATATAGACATGAAATAGCTATAGGTCAGGCCACTTAGGTGCTTTTAAATAAGATACAGAGAAGCAGTAGCAGAATGAAATAATTACCAATTTTAACAACACTTTCTGCCATGTCTTTCACTCTGAAATACTCATTCCAGATTTAAATTTCCACAAATATGCACATAATACCTTTATAGCTTTTTCTAATCCTGGATTAGATTGAGGTTTGTGCATTGCGTTTGAATTTTATGTCTCTTTAGAGTCTTTTACTCAAGAAAAGTCTCTCCATTTTTTTCAGAGTATTGACTTTTTGAAGAATCCAGGCTAATGTTCCATTATCTGGGTTTGTCAGATTGTTTCCTGTTGGTGTTGCTTACATTCTTCCTCTATCTCTTTTATTTTTTATAAGCTGGAAGTTAGGTCCAGAGAAGGGCTATTGAATAAAAATGTAGCATGAACCACTTACATAATTTAAAATTATCTGGTAGCCACATTTTAAAAAAGTAAAAAAAAAAAAAAAGTTTAACTTTAATATTTATTTAACACAACATATCTAAAATATTATTTTAACATATGGTCAATATTAAAAAGATATCAATGAGACTTTCTTCAACTTTTTTTTTTTTTTAAAGATTTTATTTATTTATTTGACAGAGAGAGACACAGCGAGAGAGGGAACACAAGCAGGGGGAGTGGAGAGGGAGAAGCAGGCTCCCTGTGGAGCAGGGAGCCCGATGCGGGACTTGATCCTAGGACCCTGAGATCATGACCTGAGCCGAAGGCAGACGCCTAATGACTGAGCCACCCAGGGTCCCTCTTCAACTTTTTTTGTGCTAAGTTCTTTAAATCCTGGGTTTTTTTGTTTGTTTTTTTGTGAGTAAAGCAATAGAAGCTTATTAAGTGAAGATACAGAAAAAGCTCTCAAGAGTGGGAGGGTTCCCGACAAGGTTGCCAATGAGGGCCTTTAGGGTTGAACTTTTATAGAAAGCTAACCAGGGAACTTAAATCCTTTTAACATTTCTACTGATATCGCCACTGAGCAGGAACTAGTGATAACACCTTCAATGGCTTACTTCCTTTTTAGGGTCTAGTTATTCTTTGTTGGTTACAGGTGATTATCATAAAAAAAAAAGACACCCACCCCACCCGCCTAGTACTGGGTGGTCTAGTTTGTTCCCTTATCTCTGGTTTCTCCACACCTTCACATTTTTGGGATTTCTGTGAGCCTGATCAAATAGCCCCCTCTCCCTACCTAGCCCCGCCTGTCCCTTACTCTTTCCTCCCCCTGGAATAGTAACCCTAACTACCCTTAGGGAATGGGACAATGACCACTCTGGCTGCTTCCTGCTGAAATGGGGTGGCGGGCTGTGTGGCAGTTAGAATCTATCCAGGGTCAATCCTAGGGTCTTGTGGTATGGCTCCAGGGGGTCATGATGGGCAGCAAACGGTACATGCATCAGCACATGCAAAAGGATGAACATAAAACAAAGTATTAGGCCCAAAATTATGATCACATCCCTTAGATAAGATCCCCAATTACCAATTTTGTCAAATGGATCAGTGGATATCTTGATCTTATTTAATTGATCACAAATGTCCCCTTTTAATTGGGACACCTTGTAGGAGTTAACTGTCATGTTAAAACAACACATATGAGGAAATTTTTCACACCCCAAAGGGTGTAGCAATAATAGTCTCGAGAAATCCTTCTCTGACTTCATTTAAATTCTTGGCTGAGTGCATCCAGTGCCTGGGAAGTATCAGTTAGAGTCCTGCTGAGCAAGTATACTGTTTTGCTTATTTTATATTGCAGTTCTAATGTAAGATTTGGAGTCCCATAGGGAGCTTTGAGGCTCTTTCTACCAGGAGGGCTGTTGTATGCTTGGTTAAAGCCTTTGTTTGCAATTGTATGTCAGTAGAGGTAGCTTCTAGGATAAATGACTATCAGGGACGAAATCATCAAGAAGCCCTTTTTGTTTGAGGTCCAGCCTTAACACTATCCTAATTACAAAGAATCACTGGCAAATGGGAGAAGACTTATCTCAGGAGATAAGGGCATCCCCAAGTGTATCATCCAATCTAATCATAAAGAAAGTGAGGCCATCCATTATCTCCATGGGTACGCTCTGGCTTTTAAAGAGCGATTTTGTCTTCCCAGCCACATAGAATTGGTAAAGGTGATAGCTGAGTTATACAATTGTTGGGGAATCTATCCCATTTCCCAGTTGTTCAAGTGATCATATGCCCATGGGGTCCTGTTATCCCCACAGAATAACAAGCAAGGAGATTGTCTATACATGAGCTGTTGTGGCAGTTTCTCTGAAGTTTACCTCAAGTTGTCTAGCTTACACAAACAACATTCAAAGACAATCACAACCAAAATTTAGCATCCAGGGGCGCCTGGGTGGCTCAACTGTTAAACGTCTGCCTTCGGCTCAGGTCATGATCTCAGGGTCCTAGGATCGAGCCCCGCATCGGGCTCCCTGCTTGGCGGGAAGCCTGCTTCTCCCTCTCCCACTCCCCCTGCTTGTGTTCCCTCTTTCGCTGTCTCTCTCTGTCAAATAAATAAATAAAATCTTAAAATAAATAAAATAAAATAAAATTTAGCATTCACAAAGGTGTATTATTGAAACATAATTTTTCTCTATAATAACTCTATTTCCGGAGATAGCCAAATAAGACTAATTTGTTTGAAAAACAAGTCCAGTTTTAATGGCATAATTATTTACATAAGCTCAGCAAGAATGATTGATCATATAGATCTTTTAGAATCTGCTTTGCTGAAACTTTTGTAAGGAATCTCTAGGTTTGGGTTTTTTTTTTAAGATTTTATTTATTTATTTGACAGAGAGAGACAGTGAAAGAGGGAACACAAGCAGAGGGAGTGGGAGAGGGAGAAGCAGGCTTCCTGCTGAACAGGGAGCCTGATGCGGGGATCGATCCCAGGAGCTGGGATCATGACCCGAGCCGAAGGCAGATGCTTAACGACTGAGCCACCCAGGTACCCCAAGGAATCTCTAGGTTGAACTTCTAGTAGCCTCTCCAGGCCAGAAGCCAAGCCAAGTACTTGCCATCAGACATGCTTGCAATACCTGTAGATGTGGGTGGATTCCTCTCCATGAGGTCCCCAAAGTATCAGGAGGTTCCTGTACCTGAGAGGAAGTGACATTCTTTACTCACCTGGTGAGGCTGCTGGGAACCCTGTAAGCAAGGTACAGGCCAACAGTTCCAAAGGGTTTAATGGCTCCATGTTTCATAAAGTCAACCTTAGGTCCTTAAAGCTGTTGGTCATATCTGAGTCTATGAATGTCTCTCTCAAACATGACATTCCAGTCAAAGCCTTGAGAAAATAACCAGTGTTTTCAATGGTGTCCTGTTACAAGGAGAACAGATTCTTACTGAATTTATGCAAATGACTATGATTGCCCCATGGAAGAAAGAATACTCACTGAGACCTTTTGAATTTCAGAGGGTTCAGGCAGAGAGAAAAGTTAAATGCTTTCATTTGTGCACACATGAAAACTTTAATCACATTTTTTGTAAGTAATAGATATCTTAAGAGACAGTTTCCTTAATCTTAATGTTCTCTAAACATTAGAGAACCAGCAGTGTTTCAAACAAGAGTCACAAAAAAAAACCCATAATCATTTTTTCCTAATTCACTTAGTCCCACGTTACTGTTCTTGTTTAAAATGCAACTTTAGTTAGTTTTGGAAGTTTTTACCCATTTTAGTTTTGATCTTAAAGATAATTGAACACCTGGGCGCCTGGGTGGCTCAGTTGGTTAAGCGACTGCCTTCGGCTCAGGTCATGATCCTGGAGTCCCTGGATCGAGTCCCACATCGGGCTCCCTGCTCGGCAGGGAGCCTGCTTCTCCCTCTGACCTTCCCCCCTCTCATGTGCTCTCTGTCTCTCTCATTCTCTCTGTCTCAGATAAATAAATAAAATCTTTAAAAAAAAAAAAAGGTATTTGTCCTAAAAGTCCTTTTTTATGAACTCCTTGAAGATGAAACTCATTGTGCAAGGGAATAAGAACAATGATAAATGACAAAAACTCAGAAATGGACATTGTTAATGATCTAAGAGTTCATTATGATGCAATTGACAAAGAAACTCAGTTATTTCTGTGTCACATAATACTTCAATAGCCAGAATATTGAGTGATGATGACCTTATACCAGAATGTAACATGCCAAACAAACAAGCCTAATTAGTCAACGAGACTTTGATAAAGGCAAAACATAGAAATTGGTTTTCTGGGCAGACAAAAGAGAAAAAAACCTTTGTTTACATTTTCTTATTTAGAGCAGACCAAGGATTCAAGAAAACTTAGTCTTTTTTTTTTTTTAAAGATTTTATTTATTTGTTAACAGAGAGAGAGAGACAGCAAGAGAGGGAACACAAGCAGGGACAATGGGGGAGGGAGAAGCAGGCTTCCCGCCAAGCAGGGAGCCAGATGTGGGACTCGATCCCAGGACCCTGGATCATGACCTGAACCAAAGGCAGACGCTTAACGGCTGAGCCACCCAGGCACCCGAAAACTTTGTCTTTTGAATAGAGAGAGAATTCCAATCTTATATACCACTGTACTTTATTTTAATCTTAGTCCGTCCTGACAACACCTAAAATTCCTTCCCAAAAATTTCCCTTTGCAAACCTACAAATTACTTTTGTATTCAGATTTTGTCCCAAGCCATTTCTCTGCAAACAACCAATCTCATTTAGGACAAAACTGCTTTCTTTTACCTTCAACAAAAATGCATTCTCATTTCTTATATCTTTCTTTTTTAAGATTTTATTTATTTATTTGACAAAGAGAGACAGAGCGTGAGAGGGAACACAAGCAGGGGGAGTGGGAGAGGGAGAAGCAGGCTTCCCGCCGAGCAGAGAGCCCGATGTGGGGCTCGATCCAAGGACCCTGGGACCATGACCTGAGCCGAAGGCAGACGCTTAACGACTGAGCCACCCAGGCGCCCTACACCAAAACTTTTTTAGATAGCAAATTTGTGAATCAGTTAAGCACAAAGCATGTTTACCAACAGACTCAAATATTCTTTGTTTTTTGCCATAAGAACTCAAAAGCCTATGTCCAGCAATCAATGCTTTAGCACTTTTCCCATTTGGAAAAGACCTAGATGTCCAATGAATCTAATCCCAAAGTTTTTGAAAGCTATTTTAACAATTTCATATGAGAACTTTGATGAGACAGACAGTCATCATCTTAGTCATCTTTTTGCTAACAAATTGCAACAGAGATAACACGAGCTTATTTGACCTTCAGCAAACCTCGGCAGAATAAAAGTTTCACATTTGATGCAGATAACTTTAAAGACATGTCTGTCTTAATTAAACCAATAAACTTGGGGTGCCTGGGTGGCTCAGTTGGTTAAGCATCTGCCTTCGGCTCAGGTCCTGATCCCGGGGTCCTGGGATTGAGCCCTGCATTGGGCTCTCTGCTCAGCGGAGAGTCTGCTCCTCCCTCTCCCTCTGCTGTTTCCCCTGTTTGCGCTCGCTCTCTCTCTCGGTCGAATAAATAAATCTAAATAAATAAATAAGCCAATAAACTTAACTTAGTTTAAATACCAAGTTATGTTCCACCTGGGTCCACTTTTAAAAAGTCAATCAGTTTGTTCCCCATTGTCAGTTTTTACCTGAGACACTGGTGGGGAAATCTGAAGTGAGAGTGTATGCAGGCGGTACCCAAGGTACAGAAACAGGAGGGGTGGGGCAGACAGAAGAGGCAAAGTGCGCCGGAAGACAGAGAAAAAGGATTCCCAGGGCTAAAGCTCATCCACTTGGACAGATGAGTAAATGCCATATTTTTCCACCAACAACTGGGATTAGGCAGTCCATGTCAGGCTGGAGAAGACAGGGAATTTCCCTGAAACAAGGGGAATTTCAGCAGCTGCTTGGGAGTATTCCTTAAAGTCCCTTCCTGAGGTAGACTAACAACAGTTAGCTCTACCCAAGGAGGGAATTACATTCCCCCATCCAATTCCTCTAACATCTTGGGTTGAGGAGGAATCAGGCCAGCGGGAGTAGCCACTCTTACCCCTCCGTCACCTGATCCTCCTTTTCTCCTCTGGATTCCACCCCCAACCCCCGGCCACACACACACACACAATCTGGCTCAATCATAAAGGCTTAGTGAGGTTAACAGTTTAAACTTTGATTCAATTATGTTCCCTCACCTTACCCCTGGGCGCTTTTTCTGTCTGTATACCTGAGGTCCCATTTGCAAGCATGGCCCTGTTGAGGGGTGCAGACCCCGAGACTTAGCATCATCATAATTTCATATTTCTGTTGTTGGAACAAGAAAGCCTCAACTATATTACCCATTAAAGTCCCAGCTGCTAATGCAGTCAATCAAGGAATTGGCTGGGGGTCTGTAATTACCTCTTAATGCCCAAAGAATTCCAGTAAATGCCCAGGAAACACTGGGCTCCCTCTAACTTATATGAAGAGATAGCTCTAATCCTGCTTGCCAATAACTTGGTTCTTGATCCTTGGCTGTGATTAAACCTAAACTGTACCTAACAGAAAAACATATGTCTTAGCAGGCAGCAAAAGTGAGGAAAAGATTCTCCTCCTAAACTGAGTTCTCACGAAAGACATCTTTAAATGAAAAAACCTTGTATCTACATAGGCAACACTCTTCCTGAAATGAATCCCTAATTAAAAGGGCATAGTGATCACCGGAGATTGAAAGGGCCCTACTATAGGCAAAGTCCCTGAGGTGGGAGAAAGCCATTTAAGAAAAGCCAATGAACAGAAAGCAGAACTGGATAGGGTTAGGCCAACATATCCTTCTTTTGAGGAAGGGGGATTGATCAAACCTTTGTCCAGAAGCCTGTCACCTGAGACTTTAAGACCCGTGGCCACGCTATTCACCTTTAGCTGGCTGACGGGTGCCCGGTTTTGTCGTTTGTGAGAAGACGTCACCTAAGAGAGAGACATCTCCCAGGAAAGAAAAGAAGAGTCCACTTTTACTCACCCTTCGGTGGAAGTGATCCCGGGTTTTGGCACCAAAATGAAGCGGGAGAGCTAGGTTCTTGTCTCAGGAAGTTGAAGAATGAATCTTGAGGACAATAGAAGTTTATTAAGTGACAATACAGAAAAAGCTCTCAAGAGGGGGGGTTCTGACAGGGCTGCCCTAAATCCTGTGTTTTTTATACACGTCTCCATTTTGAGTAGCTGCATTTCAAGTGCTCAATATTCAAATATGGCCAGTGGCTATCATATTGGACAGTGAGGTCTAGAGGCTTGATTGGATTCAGGTTAAACATCCTTGGTAAGAATGCTTCGTGGATGATACTGTGTACTATCCATTGCATTATATCAGGAGCCTCATAGTACCTCTGTCCTACTATTAGTGATATTAAGTTTTATCAGTTGGGTAAAGGGTTTGCTGCCAGAATTTTCCACCATAAAAGATTCATTTCCCCCCCCTTCCAAATGTAGAAAGTAATCTGTACCTATTCCTTGGGCACCATGAGTCTATCCACACCCTTTGCCCAATGATTATAGATCCATTGACAGTCCTTGTAGGAACCAATTATTATACTGCAATTACAAAATGGTAATTTCTTATAATTCCCTTTGCATCTGTTAGCTGGCCATCTTCTACAAAAAAAGAAAATGTTTACTATTCACCGAAAGGTGTTGTTTACATTAGGAATTTTCCTTTACTCCTTTTCCTTAGGATGCAAGGATTGCAGAGAGTCCACACGGACACCTTGTAAGACTGGAAGTGCACTGGTGAGGTGAGTAGCCAGGAGAGGTAAGGAAGTTTAGAGATCTGGAAGATGAATGGATTAGTTAAGCTAAGACTACTGTGGCAGGTAGATATCAACATTTCACTGGCTTAACACATAGGAGTTTACTTTTGCTTATGTAAAAGTCCTGTGTGGGTGTTCCTACTTAACAGGTGGTCTTTCTCCAGGCTGTCGTTCAGGGACACATGCTCCTATCATCTGGTGGCTCTGGCATTACCTAAGGCCTTGAAGTCCCTGCATCTAGGCTGAAGGAAAAGAGAGAACAGAGAAGGTCATTCACCTCTTAACTGCCTTGACCTGGAAGTGAAATATATAATTTCCACTTATACTTGCTAGAGAGAGCTAGTCAATTAGCCCCTCTTATATGCAAGGGGTGGGGTGTTCCTCTAGTACAGCTACTTTCCTGAAACATCTATTTTCTGTAGAAGGGACATTTAGTCATCTCTGCCACAATGTAGCTGAGAGGCCGTTGACTAGAGGATAGAAGTGTGTTTGCTGGCTCTTTCTCCTTTTTACTCCACCAGTGGCAAGTCAATTTTATTTTTTTATTTACTCTCAAAAGGACTAGGTGAGATTCCTTTAAAAAAGCCTCCTGGGCAGCCATGATTCCTATTTAAAAACAGGAAAAAAAAAAAAAAAGAAAGAAAGAATGGGAAAGAAAACCATAGAAGTGAGTATAGAAGGCACTGAAAAATATTTCATGAATTACTTTACAAAATGTACTGTTGGGGAAAAATAGATGTGGGGAAAATGCAAGAGTGATCTAAATTGAGAGAGATTTATCCCATTTCTACACCATAAGCTCTCTATTGAAGAGATGTTTAAGCACTTACATACATGATATATCTAGTACCTGAGATATGGATATAATCCTAAAATATTATCTCTAAATAACTGTGTATGTAGCAATTCTTTTTTTTAAAAGATTTTATTTATTTATTTATTTGAGAGAGATAGAGAGAGAGAGCACAGATGTGCAGGGGGAGGGGTAGAGGGAGAGGGAGAGGGAGAATCTCAAGCAGACTCCCCACTGAGCACAGAGCCTGATGCAGGGCCAGATCTCATGACCCTGAGATCATGACCTGAGCCGAAATCAAGAGTCAGATGCTCAACTGACTGAGCCACCCAGGCACCCCATGTGTGTAGCAATTCTTATAAATATTTTAGACATTCCTAGTCCTAGAACTCATGATCTTGGCCCTAGTGGTCACAAACCTTATAAGGCCACATCTATTGATTCAAATATCTATTGAATATCTACTGTGTGTCAGATACTATTCTAGTTGCTGAAGATACCTTGGTGAATAAGAATTACACAATCACTGACCTCATGGAGTTGATGGTCAGGTGGGAAAGCAGACCTTAAACAAATAGTTAGCCGTCCATCCCCAAATGAAACGATTTCAGTGATAAGTGCTATGAAGAAAAAGTTTGGTGTCCATGAGATTATAAAATGGTGGTGGTGGTGGTGGTGGAGAATTTCAGGAAAGACCTTCCAGGAGTACTGGCACTTAATTTGGGACTTGAAAGAAGAGCAAGTTTTGCTACATAGAGTGGGGGAAAGGGTGTTCTAAGTGGAGAAAAGAGTAAATTTGAAGGCCGAGTGGTAGAGAGAAGTTTGACAAGTTAGGAGCAAAGGGAGGCTATTGTGTGGGACTGAGAGGGACAATGAGTAATGCCAGTTATGGTGGGGTGTAGGGGTAGGAGTCAGATCGTGCAGGGTTTTGTAGGCCAAGCTAAGGATTTTTAAGTTTAGCCTAACAACAAGGGAGGAGAATCTGGAAGTATGGAAGCATCCTTATGATTACATGATTATAATCTTTATGATTATAGTTGTAATTAAAAAAGATTACTCTAGCAGTAGCTATGTTAGACATGAAAACATTTTATAATAATTAAAACAGTACTGGCAGGTGAATTAAATGGCAACTCAATGTACAGAAGAGAAAGTTCAGCAAAAGACCCACCCAAATATATATAGGAAACTTGTATGTGGTAAATATGACATTTTAAAATAAGTGGGGAGAAAATGGATTACTTATTAACCTTTTGGGATACCTGAGTATCCTTCTTGAGAAAGAATAAAGTTGGACCTATACTTCAGAAATTTAAGGACACAAAATGAAGTCATAAAAAACCCAGAAGAAATCATGGGAAAAGTACAAAAAATAATATTGTGGGTGGGGAATGCCTTTTCTGAGTAGGTTTCAAAATCTAGCTATCACAATAATGGTGGCTTGTCCTAGGCCCTGGAGAGATGGCAGTAGATAGCTTCATGGCATATTTTAGAGGTGGAATCATCAGGAGGATGATATTGAATGGGGGTGGATGAAAGAGGGAGAGCGTAGAAAGATGTCTAGGATGACTTAATGACTTCTAAATTTGTAGTTTGAGGCATCCAGTGAGTGGTAATATTGCCTCCTGAGATGGGGAATAAGGGAGGAGGGATTGTTGCAAGGATGATAAAAAAAATTCAGCTTTGTGTTAAAATATTTCGTGCTGCAAAGGACACAACCAAGAAAGCGAAAAGACAACACAGAGAAAAACTATTTGCAAACCTGATAAGGGAGTTATATCCAGAATATATAAAGAACTCTTAAAACTCAATAATGAAAAGACAAATAACCCATGAAAAAATGGGCAAAAGATTTGAAAGACATTTCTTTAAAGAAGATACATGAATGGCCAATAAGCACACAAAAAGATGATTAACAATATCATTAGTCATTAGGAAAATGCAGATAAAAACCACAATGAGATATTTCACACCCACTAGGATTGCTATAATCAAAAAGATAGAAACTAACAACAATAAATGACCATATGGAGAAAATGGAACCCTCCTATATTGCTGGTAGGAATGTAAAATGGTGCAGTAACTTTAAAAAAAGTTTGGCAGCTTATCAATCTGTTAAACATAGAGCTACCATATGATTCCATAATTTCATTCCTATATGCTTACCCTAGAGAAATAACACATGGCCACACGAAGCCTTCTACAGGAATGTTCATACAGCATTATTCATAATAACCAAAAAGTAGACACAACGCACCAAATGTCCACCAACTAATGAATGGTTAAACAAAATGTGGAATCTTTATACAATAGAATATTTGGCAATAAAAAGAAATTTAAGTATTGATACAAGTTACAACAGAGATAATCCTCAAAAACATGTGAGGTGAAAACGGTCAATCAAAAAACTACATATTATATACCATGTATATGAAATATCCAGGAAAGGCAAGGCTATAGAAACAGAATATGGATTAGTAATTACCTAGGGCTGGGACGGGGAGGAGAAAGGGAGAGAATAGGAGTGACTGCTTATGATTACAAAATTTTTTGGGGGGGGGTAATGAAAATGTTCCAAAATTAAATTATAGAGATGATTGAACCACTCTGTAAATATATAAAAAGCCATTGGTTTGTATGTTTTATTTTTTAAAGATTTTTTATTATTCATTTGAGACACAGAGTGAGAGAGAGAGCATGAGCAGGGGGAGAGGCAGAGGGAGAGGGAGAAGCAGGCTTCCCGCTGAGCAGGGAGCCCGACGTGGGGCTCGATCCCAGGACCCCGGATCATGACCTGGGCGGAAGGCAGACGCCCAACCATCTGAGCCACCCAGGCGCCCGATTTGTATGTTTTAAACAGGTGTACTTTATAGTATGTAAATTATATCTGTAATAAAGCTCTTAAAAAAATTCAACTTGTGATATATTAACTTTCCTAAATAGACCTGTGAATTATCTTAAAGAACTCTGTTCTGGGGATGTCAGAAGCCGCAGAGTTTAGGGAACGATAGAAGACCAGCATGGGAAATAAATTGACAGAACATTTTATTTTCTTCCTCCAGGTGCTTCGAATGAGGCCACGCCCTTTCTTCGTTCCCTAGCAACCAACTCCCTAGCCACTAGCTCTCTTTCTCAAGCCTTACTCTGTCGTCACTTCCGCTCTGCGACAGGAAGAGAGGTCAGAGCCGGCAGCTTTCCCGGGAGTTTGGCGTTTACTGGTCTGCTTCCGCTGAAGAAGTGGTTCTTTCCCTGCAGCCTCCCGCTCTATCCCAAGTCCCACCTGCCCGCCTGCTGGTGAGGCTCTGGAGGAGTCTAGAGGTCTTCGAGGGTCCAGAGATCCGCGCGAGAGGAAGGTGAGGCCCGGGGACGCATGGCTCCCAGGGCAGAGTAGGGGACTGGCGGGGGCAACTCTTGGGGTATATGTGGCATCCCTTCAGCTTGGCTTCGTTTATCTACTGCGGCACCGAGAGCTTTTCATTTCTCCCCTGCGGACCACCTTGGTTTCTGGAAATTGGGACTTTTCGGCCTCCCTCCCCCAACGTCCCACCTCCTGCCTTTGAAAGAAGACCCCTCATACAGAAGGCTCGCCCAGGGCTCGCCTGGCTGCTGACTCCCAATCCCGCGCAGACCCTGAAGTGATCCGTCATGACCTCAGTGTGAGCTAGTGACCAACTTGTGACACTTTCCGGAGTCCTAGCGTAAATGTTTATCCGTGCGCATGGTCGTGTGTGTATGAGTGTCCTTTATTTCCTGCAGATTATGAGCTAGGAGAATCCTGGGCTGTGTTTGGCAAGTGTGTGTTTTTTCCTTGTTCTTGCACATCAAACAACTTCATGCCGCCTGTTAGGTGGTAGGAATTAGCACACTGGAATTCCAGCACACTGGAATTAGGCTGGAAGCGCCCAGGAGTTACTGATTTTTTTTTTTTTTTTTTGGATCTTAGCTTGATCTTTGAGGAGTTCAGTGACCTATTTGATTTAGGCGATTTTTAGTCAGTTTTAAGTGTTTATGTTTAATTATTATCACTTTTTATTTTTAAGTTTTTAATGTGTTTGTGTCTTACATCCAAGACCACAGGTTCTTCTTGGACAGAGACTGTCATATAGTACTGTTGTGACCCTCATAGCCCCAAGCACAATGCTGAACACATATAAAGGCTCATTAATTTTTAAATTTAAATGGCAGAAAATACACATTCTAACATTTTCAACTTAATATTGAAGGGGTCTATTTTTTTTTTTTTTAAAGATTTTATTTATTTATTCATGAGAGAGAGAGAGAGAGAGAGGCAGAGGGAGAAGCAGGCTCCCAAGGAGCAGGGAGCCCGATGCGGGACTCGATCCCAGGACCCTGGGATCATGACCTGAGCCGAAGGCAGACGCTTAACCATCTGAGCCACCCAGGCGCCCTGAAGGGGTCTATTTAAAGATAGTTCAGCTCCTGGAAAGGAAAACATAAAACAAGGTCTTTTTAGATAAATGTGTTTAAAATTTAGAGGCTGCCTAGAAGACTAGATACAGTGGTTTCAGTAGAAGAGAAATATGGTGCATCTGTCTTTTAGGAAGAGAACACAAATAATGGTGTTTCATTGCTTGTATCTTTTCTTCTCCTCCTCCTCCTTTTTATTTTATTTTGTCTTTTTTTTTTTAAAGTAGGTGTTGTATCCTGACTTACAGACCCAGAGGTGCTTGCTGCCATTATGGGAAATCAGCTTGCTGGCATTGCTCCTTCCCAGATCCTTTCTGTGGAGAGTTATTTCTCAGACATCCATGACTTTGAATACGATAAGAGCCTGGGAAGTACTAGGTTTTTTAAAGTTGCTCGAGCGAAGCACCGAGAAGGCCTGGTGGTTGTGAAGGTCTTTGCAATTCAGGATCCCACATTGCCTTTAACCAGCTATAAACAAGAGCTGGAGGAACTGAAAATCAGGCTTCATTCTGCACAGAACTGTCTACCTTTTCAGAAAGCAGTAGAAAAAGCATCTGAGAAAGCAGCCATGCTCTTTAGGCAGTATGTGCGAGACAACCTCTATGATCGCATCAGTACCCGTCCATTCTTAAATAACATTGAGAAGCGTTGGATTGCTTTCCAGATCCTAACAGCGGTGGACCAAGCACACAAATCTGGAGTCCGTCATGGGGACATCAAGACTGAGAATGTAATGGTCACCAGTTGGAATTGGGTCCTTCTAACTGACTTCGCCAGTTTTAAGCCCACTTATCTTCCAGAGGACAACCCAGCGGATTTCAACTATTTCTTTGACACTTCTAGGAGGAGAACTTGCTATATTGCTCCTGAACGTTTTGTCGATGGTGGATTGTTTGCTACTGAGTTAGAATATATGAGAGATCCTTCAACTCCACTTGTAGACTTACATAGTAATCAGAGAACAAGAGGAGAGTTGAAGAGGGCAATGGATATCTTTTCAGCAGGTATTCGAATTGGTCAAATTTGCCAAGGGGGGATGTGCATATATTTTAACTCTGGAATATTGAAATGTAGCTTTTAGAAAATCCCATATGTTGAAAAATTATTTTCTTGGTATCTCATACGCTATTCAGATAGATACAGCAGTTTTTCTTTGGACATGTTTAATTGCCTAGGAAATGCAGAGTGGTTCATTTATTCAAATATTTAAAAAATATTTGAATTCTTCTGTATGTATCAGGCATGTCTTTTTTTTTTATTATTTTTTTAAATTTTTTTTTTTTTAAAGATTTTATTTATTTATTTGACAGGGAGAGACACAGCGAGAGAGGGAACACAGGCAGGGGGAGTGAAAGAGGGAGAAGCAGGCTTCCCGCCGCGCAGGGAGCCTGATGCGGGGCTCGATCCCAGGACTCTGGGATCATGACCTGAGCCGAAGGCAGACGCTTAACGACTGAGCCACCCAGGCGCCCCATCTTTTTTTTTTTTTTAAAGTAAACTCTACCCCCAATGTGGTGCTCAAACTCATGACTCATGATCAAGAGTCACATGCTCTACCCACTGAGCCAGCCAGGTACCCCAAGGCACTGTCTTAAGTTCTGGAGGTGGATGGACAGTTATGTCCCTCTTTTCTTTTTTTTTTTTTTTTGTAATGTCCCTCTTTTCAAGGTGTTTACATTTAATGGGGAGACAGATATGATATTGAAAAAGGACATTTCAATGCAGAGTGATTTGCTGTGGGGGTGATAAGCACAGGGTGCTGTTATAGTATAGAAATATTTAAATTAATCTTCATGGTATGGGTAGAGAGGCACTATCAGGAAAGGCCTCTTTATTGGAAAGATCATACAGGTTTTTTAAAGATTTATTTATTTTAGAGAGAGTGCTCGCTTGTGTGTGCACGAGTTGGGGAAGGGGCAGAGGGAGAGAATCTTCAAGCCAACTCTCCCGCTGGGCAGGGAGCTTGACCCTGGGCTTGATCTCAAGACCCAAGAGATCATAACTTGAACTGAAACCAAGAGTCAGACGCTTAACTGACTGAGCCCCTGGAAGGATGATTTTTTTTTTTTTTTAAAGATTTTAATTATTTGAGAGAGAGCACAAGAAGGGGTAGGGTCAGAGGAAGCAGACTCCCCGCTGAGCAGGGAGCCTGATGCGGGACTTGATCCCAGGACTCTGGGATCATGACCTGGGCCGAAGGCAGTCGCTTGACCAGCTGAGCCACCCAGGCGCCCTGGAAGGATGATTTTTAAACGGAACTAAAAGATGATTGGGAGCTAGCTATGGCAAGGATAGCTTGTTTCAGGCAGAGTGTTGCTTATACAAAGACTTGAATACCAGAGCACGAGGCACTGATTTATTAGGACACTTTAAGTAGTTTACTATATCTGGAACATAGAGTGTAGAGTGTGAGGTAAGCAAGCCCCAGATCAGAAAGGGTCTGGTATGCCCGTGCTATCCTACGGGGGCATTATCAGGTAAGTATTTTAGATAAACCCTGTAGCATGGAGAGTAGATTGCAGAACTACCTTGGAGAGGGGAAAACTAGCTAGAAGTAAACTGCCGTAGTCCAGATAAGACGTGACCCTGACAAGCTTAAAGTTGTGATAGAATTGGAGAGGGAGTAGAAAAAAGAATACTTCAGAGATAGGTAGAATTGTTAGGACTTGGTGATTGATTGGTAGGTGAAGTCAAGAGCACTCCTTTCACCCCGGCTTGGGAAATTGGGTGGATTGGCAATGATGGTCACTGACATAGGAGAAATAGGAGGATGAACAGGTAAAGGGGATGGGAAGATGATGAAGTCTCATTAGATATGTTGAGTTGAAGGTGTCTGGGGGATATCCAGGAGAAGAAGTACAATAGGCAGGGGCGCCTGGGTGGCTCAGGTCATGATCCCAGGGTCCTGGGATCGAGCCCTGCATCGGGCTCCCTGCTCCGCAGGAGGCCTGCTTCTCCCTCTCCCACTCCCCCGCTTGTGTTCCTGCTCTCGCTAACTCTCTCTCATGTCAAATAAATAAATAAAATCTTTAAAAAAAAAAAAAAAGAAAGAAGTACAATAGGCAGTTGCTTATAAAGGTTTGGTGCATAGAGATTTGGGATGGAGGTGGAGATTTGGTAGTTACCAGGAAATAGGTAGTAATTGTAGCCAACGTAATGGGTTTGTAACCAGTGAGGGTTTGTAGAAAAGTGATTCTTAAGCTTTTTTGGGATCCCCTTAAAGATTTTGTTGAAATCAATGGCCTCCTTCTCTAGAAGAAAGTACCATGCATTAATATACGTTATTTCACATACACACACCACTTGAAGCCAGGCCATGGATTCAAGATTCTTTATGAACTTTTGGGAAGAGAAATGGGCTGAAAATGGTATCCTGAGGAATACCATGTGAACTCTGTATGTATCAGTGCCATTTTTCATGAATTTTGCAAAGGTTGGGTTTAATCTGTCCACTGCAAAGAAAACGTAAATTGAACGGTATTTTAGATTACTTAGGAAAAGTAACGTAATTAATGAAGAAGTGTATTTCATTGAGGGTAATGAACAAGAATTGTTACACAGGTTTGTAACCTCTTTTGGTCCATTCAGTTTACTAATCTGTGTCCTGAGATAATACTGAGGGGTGTTTTTTGATAAGCTTAAGAATTAGCTTCCAGGCTGTGAATATAACAAGATTAGAAATGTAATTCATCAGAGTCCCAACTTTATTGATCAGTGAATTTATCAAAATTTTTGGCAAACCATTTTTACTTTTAAAATTCCTTTAGCTTAAAAATGTGATCACTTTAATCTTGGGATCATTTATAGGCTTTTTTTTTTTTTAACTGAGGTATAATTGGCATATAACATTACATCCTTGTGACTTATTTTATAACTGGAAGTTTGTTAGAGTTTTAAAATTTCAAGGGTCAATGAAAAGTTTATATTTATCCTTTCTGTGTGCATTATAGTTCCGTAAACTTACTCAGCATTTGTTTTTCTAGACTAAGAGTCCTATACTCTATTGGCTGAAGATAGACCCTTTAAATTTTTTGAAAGAGGTGGGTGGGATATGTCCACTTTGTACTGCTCCTAAGATTTGATGTAGGCTCTTTGGGTTTTGAATGTTACTTTTCTCCATCTTGATGCACATCCATGGTTTGTGGCTGCTAGTTTTGGGGAGGGGTATATATTCTTTGTCTCTGGTCATATAAGTGGGCAGAACCCTTTTCCTGGAGATCTTTCATTCATTTGCTTGACAAATATTTGAGTATTATCTGTCTATTATATATGAGACACTGTTGTGTACATGTTGGGAGTACAGCTCTGAACAAGACTGACAAAGTTTTTGCCCTTAAGGAGCTTATGTTCTAGTGAAGTAGAAAGAGAATAAACAAACAAGTTAATTTTCGTTAAGTGATAAGTGCTGTGACGGAGTTATGACTTTTAAGTGTTATGACAAAGGTTGGTAGGAGACGACTTTAGATAAAATGGTCAGAGAAGACCTCCTGTATGAAAAGGTAACATTTGAGCTGATATCTGAATTATAAGGACTTAGTGTTGATGAAGACACCTTGAACAATTTGTTCCATAGGGAAATATTGCCTAATAACACCTTTTCCAGAACAACATTCTAAAAGTTGCAAGAAAAAAGTCCTATATTCACCTCTGTATTAGTTTGCTAGGGCTGCCATGACAAAGTATCTCAGACTTGGTAGCTTAAACAAAAATTTATTTTCCCTCCGTTCTAGAGGCTGGAAGTCCAAGATCAAGGTGCCAGCAGGAGTGATTTCTCCTGAAGCCACTCTCTTTGGGTTGCAGATGGCCACCTTCTCATGGTGTACTCATAAGGCCTCTTCCTTGGTGCCCCTTCTTACAAGGACACCAGTCATAATGGACTTAGGACCTTATTTAACTTCAGTTACCTTTTTAAAGACCCTGTCACCTGTATTTAGTCAGGTTAAAGGTACTGGGTGTTAGGGCTTAAATATATGAATTTTGGGGAGGGGGGGAGACACAACTCAGTCCATAACAATCCCCATTTTGTTGTAAAGAGTCAAATGTAGCTATGTTTCTTTCTGACTTTTTACTTGGAAATTATTTCAAACTTAGAATACTTTAAAAACTTGCAGAAGAGAATCCCCAGATTCGCTTGGTTAACATCTTGCTCCACTTGCTTTATCACCTGTACATTTTTTTTGCACCCCGCCCTACCCCCCATGATTTCCCCCTGATTAAGTTTCATACATCATGGCTCTTTACTTCTAAATACTTCAGTATATATCCTAGGATCCTATTCTCTTACATAACACTTACATAATTGTATGTTGCAGTTATCAACTGCAGCAAATTTAACATTGATAAAATAATTTACAATTTTAATTCTGATTTTGTTTTTGACCCAATAATGTCCCTTACAGCATTTGAACTGCTCCAGGATGGGACCCAGTCTGGGGTTTGGTATTGCATTTAGTTGTCATGTCTCTTTAGCTTCCTTTGATGTGGAACATCTTCATAGCCATTTTTTGTCATCATGACATTGACATTTTTTGAATACTACCTCTCTCCTTAAATTTTTAAAAATTATTTTTATACTTTTTATTTTAAATGATAGATGTTGCAAAAATAGTGAAGAATGCTTCTCCCAGCTTCCCCACTAGTGATATCTTATATGACCAGTACCACCTCAAAGTCTGGAATTGACATTGGAGCATTACTGTTAACTAGATATAGACCTTATTCAGTTTTCACTGGCTTTTACCTGCATTGTGTGTTTGTGTGTGCTCATGCATGTGGTCAAGCACCTCACTCCACCCCTTTGTTTTTTCATAGGATGTACCTCATTTACGGTTTGATTTTTCCTTTTGATTAGATTCAGATTATTCATTCTCAGTATACTGTATATGTGATGATGCATCTTCGCAGTATCACATCTAGAGACAAATGATGTTTGTTGGTGATGTTAATTTTGATCACCTGGTCAAGGTCTTGCCTGATTCTCCCCTCTATAGTTACCTTTTGTTTTTTTAATGCCTTGCAACTAATAAGCAGCCTGTGGGAAGAAACTTAAAGACCATGCAAATACAAAAATATGCAAATAGAGGCCAGTCATCACAATTCCTTCTTGATTTGGCATCCATTGCTGATTCTTGCCTGACCCAGTCTTTGATTGTAAATGATGATTTTCCAACTCTAGTACTTCCTCCACATTCACCGTGGGCCCTCAGCATTCTGGCATACTCAAGTGTCCTCTCTTTCCCCTCATTTTTTTTTTTTTAAATTATTGGTATGGACTTACTAATTCCTGCACCCAGTTTGCTGGTATTTTTTGGAGGGTTTTTGTGTCTATATTCATCAGGAATATTGGTCTGTAGTTTTCTTTTCTTGTAATGTCTTCGTTTGGTTTGGTACCAGGGTAATTTTGAATGAGTTGGAAAGTGTTACCTTTTCTCCTGTTTCTTTGGGACAATTTGTGAAGGATGGTTAAGTATTTTAACATTTGATAGACTGTGAAGCCTCTGTTAAGGCATCTTGTCTTAGGCTTTTCTTTTGTGGAATGTCTATTATTAATCCAATTTCTTTACTTATAAGGTCTATTGAGATTTTGTTTCTTTTTAAATTAGCTTTGGTAATCTGTATCTTTCCAGGAATCTGTCCATTTTATTTAGGTTATCTAATTTGTTGGCATACAGTTGTTCAAAATATAGTTCTTTTTCATTTCTGCAAGGTTGGTAGTGTGTCTCCTTTTTCATACCTTATTTTAGTAGTTTGAGACATCTATCTTTTTAGTAGGAGTCTGTCAATTTTGTTGAGCTTTTCAAAGCACCAACCTTAGATTTTGTCTATGCTCTCTATTGTGTTCTATTCTGTTTCACAAATGTCCATGCCAGTCTTTATTATTCCTTTCCTTCTGTTTGCTTTGGTTTTTGTTTACTTTTCTTGTTTCTTAAGGTTAAGGTTAGGTTATTGTCCTGCACTCTTTTAAAATATAGGTGTTTATAGTTAACACATTTCCTCTAAACACTGTCCTAGTTGCATCCCATATGTTTTGTATGTTGTGTTTTCATTTTCATTCATCGCAAAGTATTTTTCTCATTTCCCTTTGATACATTTTATTATTTAGGAATGTGTTGTTTAATTTCTACATATTTGTGAATTTTTCAAGCTTTCTTCTGTTATTGATCTCTTATTCCATTGTGGTTTGAAGGACATGATTTGTATAATTTCAGTCCTTTTAAACTTACTGAGGCTTGTTTTATGGCCTAGCATATGGTCTAACCTGGAGAGTGTTCCATGTGTACCTGCGAAGAATTTGTATTCCGCTGTTGTTGGGTGGAGTGTTTAGATCCAGTTGGTTTGTAGTGTTGGTCCTGTCTTCTATTTTCCTTCTTGCTTATGGTATTTTTAATAGCTATTTTAAGTCTTTTATTCTAAAACTTGACACAAATAGGTAGAGATTAATTTAAGAACTTTATTGAGTGTTTATTATGTGTCAGGAACTGTTTAGTTCCTGGAAATTTTTTAGTGAGCAAAATAGGTGAAAATCCCTTCCTGAAAATCCCTTATAGAGTGTAAAGTGGAGTTTACACTCTAGTGGGTATACAAGATGGTAAAGAAAATAAATACGTAATATATTTAATTTGGCAGTTGGTGCTGTGGGGAAAAACAGCAGGGAAAGGGAAAAGGGAACATGCCAGGCAAGAAGTATGGGGTAGTTGTGGTGGTGGGGCTTGCAATTTTAAACTGGTTAGTTTACTTACTGCTAATATCCTGAATGACATTTGATGAAGGACCTGAAGGAGGTGGAGGTATAAGTCAGGGGGACATTTTGGGGAGTACCATTCTAGGTAGAGAGACCAGCAGATGCAGATGCTGTGAACTAAGGTTATTTAAGGATCTTTTTAAGACTTGTGAAATATAGGAGTGCCTGGGTGGCTCAGTTGGTTGAGTGTTTGACTCTTGATTTCAGCTCACGTCATGATCTCAGAGTCATGAGATCGAGCCCCACATGGGGTTCCACATTGAGTCTGGAGCCTGCTTAAGATTCTTTCCCTCTGCCACTGCCCCCCCGCCCCAATCCCACATGCACCTACACTCTTTCTCTTTCTGTCTTAGAGAAAAAAAGACTTGTGAAATGCAGGTCATATAATGATTCAGTGAAACTGGTTTGTCCTTTTTGGAATGTGGATAGATTTTTTTTATTCCTTGTTTGAAGATTATGTAAGTGCATAATGATTGGGTTATCTTTCCTTCCCTTTCTAGTCTTATACCTGTACTTTGTAACACTCCTCACGTTTGTTCACTGGTTTATTTTATCTGTCTTCCTAGAATGAAAGCTTCATGAGGGCAAGGATTTTATCTATTATATGCACTGCTAGTGTCTAGTGTATAGTAGACACCTAATAACTTTTTGTTTGATGGTGAATAAATGAGTTGTCAGATATGAATTCTCAGTTCCTTATGAACTTAATGTCTAAAATAAGTCCATATTTTAAAAAAATCATTATTTCTTTTGACTTGTAATCTGTCTGTAAATATATGTATGTATATATTATATACAAACATTCATTTTAAATTTGAGAACTAGGAAGTAATTTCATTTGATTTTTCTTTTTTAAGATGGAGAACTATTCACTGGGCTTCTTTTGACTTTACACTGAAACTGATGATAAGGCAATAGACATTTTCCTGTCTTGCTTGATCGTAGTTGTATGTTGCGTTAAAATTTTTAATTCATTTTACTTAGGGATTTTCATTTTGAGTTTTGCAAATTCTCTGAATTCTTGATCTGTATTAAAGATACCTTGTATTGCATTTTTAATGGATTTATATCTGTTATTTTCCAGGTTGTGTTATAGCTGAGCTTTTTACAGAAGGTGTACCACTGTTTGATCTCTCTCAACTTCTGGCTTATAGAAATGGACAGTTTTTCCCGGAACAAGTGCTAAATAAAATTGAAGATCGCAGTATCAGAGAATTGGTAACTATGCTGCAAGTATTCTCCACTAGGTTTTAATAGAATTGTGTTCTCACTTTTGCATTAGACAGCTCTCTGGAATTTTATGAATTTGGAACAAAGCAATAAAGCCCCATAGACAATTACGAACAGCCTATTTTTATTTACTTTGTGAGGGAGAAGTGTATAATACTTTACCTCTTTTCAGGCACAGAGCTCATTTGACTAAATTTTATATGTATATAAACCATGCATAATGTTATACACACACACACACACACACACGCACACACGTCTTCAGCTCTGCTTTGGATAGATTTGGGAGGAAGTAAAGAGGTGCCTGAGGGTTAGAGATGTTGTCCAGGATAGAGCTTGCTAGTAAGAAATGAAGACATATATCTAAAACGAAAGAGACAGGAAACATTAACTTGAATATAATGCAGTAGTATAGGGCCATTTCATATAGAAACACCTAGCTTGGTATGTCTCTCTTGAGGCTGTTCTGGAAAGGAAGGCTATAGAATCACTAATTAGTATAGCAGAACAGATATAAAGAATTCTGTGGGAGGTCACATAAGCCATATATCCACCTTACTGTTTGAGGGGATCTTTATTAAGTCCATCAATACAGTAACTGATGGCTTATAATGATGATGACTCTCAGTCATAGAAAGTTATAGTATATTAAAATATTCTGTTTTAATTTCTCTTACAAATGGCAAGTATTAAAAAATAAGATGTTTTAGAGGAAGCCAGTTTAGCTCATGTTCAGTGAACCGTGCACTGGATTAGGAGTTGGTATACCTGGCTGTTCTGTCTTTGGGTATGGCACTCATCTGTCATGTTACATTGGCTAAGTGACTTCATGAGTTTGGGCCTGCATTTTCTTAACTATGAAAGGAGTGAATCTGACGAATCTTTAAGGCTTAATCTGAATGTAAAAGGAATTCTATTTAAGTCACTTTTCCTGGTATTTATAGTTCATTTGATTCCTTGCAAGTTCAATGCTAGGTGCCTATTTAGAATATACACAGAAAGCTCTATTTTAAGTATTTAAATAATGACTGATTCACTGAAGATCTAGGAAAAATTAAGCTGTGCTCTGTATATTGAAAGAAAATTATTTCCCTAAGATGTCAGAAAAGATGATAAATTCAAATTAGGTATATCATTTCTAGGGTTTGTAGGATTTAACATCTCTTATACACTTGAGAAGTTTAAACCACTGATTCCCTTTTTGACTAGATCCTAGAACTACACTTAAACCATGTAGTCCCTTGGACTTGGGGTATTAAGACTCTAAATCATAACTGAGATATGTAAATAAATTATAGTGGTTCTCTGATTCTTTTCAGAATCATGTGTAATTTTATGTGTAAAAATGTGTATACAGTTTTGTTCTGGAGAAAATCCCATTGTTTGCCTCAAATTCTCAGTGGTATTACCCCACTCAAAAATGTTTTTTTTTTTTTTTTTTTTTTTTTAAAGATTTTATTTATTTGACAGAGAGAGCACAAGCAGAGGGAGAGAGAGGGAGAAGCAGGTTCCCTGCTGAGCAAGGAGCCCGATGTGGGACTCGATCCCAGGACCCTGGGATCATGACCTGGGCCGAAGGCAGCCGCTTAACCGACTGAGCCACCAGGCGTCCCTCAAAAATGTTTAAGAATCCTTGAGTTGTGGGCAGCAATGTATTACTCCCCTGTCTTAATAAATGGGAATGCTGAACAGGGTATATCTCCCTTTGTGTCTGGGCCATCTGTAATACATTACTATATAATTCCTTGTTGCTCTGTAGGATAGTAGTAGAGTCACATATTACTTGTAGTCCGGTTCTGAAAGTAGTTTGAAAGGCAAAGATTGAGAAGAGTCAGAGTTACCTCAGAAATTCTTTATGTCATGTTTAAGTTGCCCTTGTAGCTTTCATCTGATTTAATCTGCTATTCTCAAATCTATTTTTTACTCCTTTTCTCCCCTTGGTATAGGTAACTCAGATGATTCATCGTGAGCCAGATAAACGTTTAGGGGCAGAAGATTACCTAAAGCAGCAGCGTGGCAATGCCTTTCCTGAAATATTTTACACATTCCTTCAGCCCTACATGGCCCAGTTTGCCAAGGAAACATTTCTTTCTGCAGATGAGCGCATTCTGGTTATACGGAAGGATTTGGCCAACATAATTCACAATCTTTGTGGACATGATCTGCCAGAAAAAGCAGAAGGAGAGCCTAAGGAAAATGGGCTGGTTATCTTGGTGTCTGTTATAACGTCCTGTCTGCAGACCCTTAAATACTGTGATTCCAAACTTGCTGCTTTGGAACTTATTTTGCATTTGGCCCCAAGATTAAGTGTAGAAATTCTTTTGGATCGTATTACTCCATATCTTTTGCATTTCAGCAATGACTCTGTTCCTAGAGTGAGGGCTGAGGCCTTGAGGACGTTGACCAAAGTTCTTGCTCTTGTCAAAGAGGTTCCTCGCAATGATGTCAATATCTATCCGGAATATATTCTGCCAGGCATAGCCCACTTAGCCCAAGATGATGCTACTATTGTTAGACTAGCCTATGCTGGTAAGAGTTTATTGTCCAAGTAATAGCTGCTCATATTTTTTTTTCTTTTAAAGATTTTATTTATTTAATTGACAGAGAGAGAGACAGCGTGAGAGGGAACACAAGCAGGGGGAGTGGGAGAGGGAGAAGCAGGCTTCCGGCCAAGCAGGGAGTCCGATGTGGGGCTCGATCCCAGGACCCTGGGATCATGACCTGAGCCGAAGGCAGTCGCTTAACCAACTGAGCCACCCAGGTGCCCCTAGCTGCTCATATTTTTGAAGTTAGTGACTATAATACCTCTTGTTTCTCTTACTTGGGAATTCCAAGAGTGAATTATAGTCCTTGAACTATTTGTGTACATTTTAATAATTTTTGTAGCTAATCTGTTCCTGGGACTCAACTTTTGATTGTACTCATTTTTGAAGTGATCAGAATTATAAAGTGAAAAATATGTAATATAGAATTCTATGATTTTACTTGGTATACTACATTTAATTTGGAGTGAGACTAATGTTTACAAGTATGTTCTTACTTAGTGTCTTTAGGTCTTTATGAAGTTTCTCTGAACAGATATGCTAGTTTGAATATCAACTGTAGGATACAAGTCTATTGCCATTCAAAAAGATGAATTTTGCTGGGTAATTTGGTGTTGGAAGGTTAGCCTATTACCAGATTTTAAGGTCCTTTTAGTTACTGTAGTGCTTAAGGTGTGTGGCTTCTTTGTGATGAGGTTATAACACATCCACCTGTTTTATTTGTAATTCTTACTCATAAAATTCATGTTCTTAGCTCCCCAAATTAATTCTGCATACTAATTTTTGCATGGAAGATGTCACTGAAACATTAACACAATTCATAATTTATTTTTAATATAATCTGGAAATCACAGATTCTATTTTGGTCTTTGTAAATAGTACATAAAGTGTGGTGATGATATTGTCACTTTTTTGAAAGGTACTTGCCAGGTTTATTAAATTTACTATTTGTCATTTTAATGGAACATATGAAAAATGGTTTTTGGACTCTGGCCTTATCTCTAGGTACACCCACAAAGTGGTGGTTGTTGGGTTTTTTATTTTCCCCATACGTATATTTTTATTTATATTTATCCATTGCCTATTATTTATGGTTTCTGGTTTCCGTAACTGTATGGCCTGTACATGTCAGGCCTAGAAAATTCAGGATTTCTTTAAGAAAGGTACATTTGAGTTTATAATTTGTAACATAGCATATTTATAATTCACTTGGCAAACATAATTAAACCAGAAAAATCAATAAAAGTTTATAGGTTTTAAAAACAAGCTGTTTCTTTCTTTAGAGTTTTATTACCTACTGTTGGTCTTAGTTTGTTCTCAGTTGTGTTAAATGGGTAAGGTTCTGATGTGTAGGTGCTATATTAACATTGTGACAGTCAATTACTAATAGGAATAGCAGAAAAATAATAACTACTATTTATTGAAAAACCTGTGTCAGAGCATCTGCTGCTCAAGGGTGCAAGGATTTGTTGCAAGAGATATATAAATTTTAAGATAGATTTCAGATTCTAAGATATATGGATTCTAAGATCTATATATCTTTTGCAACCAGTCCTTGCAACAACCTTGAGCAATAGATGTTATATTATGTTCATTTTACAAGTGAGGAAATTGGGAATGGGAGAGGCTAAACAATATGACCTAAATGTATCTGGTCTCACTCTTTCTCAGTTCTCAGAGCTGCTGTCTATACCTTGACTCTGAAGCAGCTCTTCTTTTCTTTGGTCTTCTGGGTCTTTATGGTGAGAGTCTATGGTAACCCAGGGTCAGTGCTGGTACCTTGCAGTGTCCCTTCATCGTGGCTTAGTGCATGATAAAGCTGTCTTTTTTTCAGTAGAGCCAGAAGTCTATTTGAACTTTTATGGTTAAGTATAATTAAACCACACACATCAGTAATTCTAAAAGTTTAAAATCAATTTTTAAATGTCTTTTACAGTATTCTTTTTAGACTCAGAGGTGGTATAGATTTGTATCTTGTGTAAACTTTCAAGTGTGTTGTGGTGTATGAACTTAAATGGGGAAAGAGGCATAGATCTACTCAGATTTTAGAAGTGCCCAGGAAAGTAAGAGACTTTTCCTAATAAAGATACATCCATTAAAGTGGGGACATTCATCTAGAATTTGACTTATTATCAGAGGATGGCCCAAACTCTCCCATCTTTAGGGTGAGCTTGCATTACAGGTATTCACGTACAGTACGCACTACAGTAACTAAAAGGACCTTAAAATCTGGTAATAGGCTAACCTTCCAACACCAAATTACCCAGCAAAATTCATCTTTTTGAATGGCAATAGACTTGTATCCTACAGTTGATATTCAAACTAGCATATCTGTTCAGAGAAACTTCATAAAGACCTAAAGACTTAGTGAAGTCAGAACATACTTGTAAACATTAGTCTCACTCCAAATTAAATGTAGTGATCCTTTGGGTACTTAGAGGTAAATTTTTGTTCTTCAGAACAATGTTGAACCTGTTGGGGGTTCGGAGGGGGTGGGACTCCAAGATAAAAGTAATCACTACATTTGATAGTCTCAGCAATCTCAACTCTTGTGAGATGCACCTCAATTGTAGTGGTGTTAAAAATTAAGGAAAAAGTGAGTCTGAGAATTGATTAAGGTAGTTAATTAAGCTCTATGTTCAGTGCTGTTTATTGCTAAGGAAAAGAGTGCAGTCTTTTCCTGGTACGGTCATATGTTAAGACGCACAGAAATGGGAGGGAAAGAAGGATAGAGATACAGGCATAAATAAAAAATGGAAGGGAGAAGAAAGTGTAAGCAGATCTGATAGCAAATGTGACAGCAGAAATTAGATATTTTCACAGTGGTAAGGAATATCAGACAGTCTTAGGAGATTATAGAGAAAGGAGAAAATACAACTGCAGAAACATGGCAGTACTTTGGTTCATTAAGAAATTCAGAGTATCACAAGGAAAGCAATCTAATAATGGTTGATTCAGTTTAGTAATAGCTCTTTGAGGTAGATGTGACTTATGTATGTGTGAAACATACTCATATGTTAAGCAGCCACCTAGTAAGTGTCAGGGGCTGAGATTTGAGACGGGTCTGTGATTCTGAAGCCCAGCTTAGCCTGTTATTTTATTTATTTATTTTTTTAAAGATTTTATTTATTTGTCAGAGAGAGAGAGAGAGAGAGAGGCAGGCAGAGGGAGATGCAGGCTCCCTGCTGAGCAAGGAGCCTGATGCGGGACTTGATCCCAGGACCCTGGGATCATGACCTGAGCCGAAGGCAGACGCCCTACTGACAGAGCCACCCAGGCATCTCAGCCTGTTATTTTAATGTGGATGTTTCTCTGTTAGTCTAATGTATATCTCTCACCTGTTAAGATACTGTTTGTAGGTCTCTGTAGAAGGATTAAGCTTTTCCCTCAGTAGATTTGAATGCTGTATTTTGGGATATTTTGTATTTTTTTCCCAGTCTTATTGAGATATAATTGACCTATATTACTGTATAAGTTTAAGGTATAAAGTATAATGGTTTGACTTACATATATTCTAAAATGATTACCACAAGTTTAGTTGGCTTCCATCCTCTCATACAGGTACAATGAAAAGAAGCAAAAACAGAAAACAGTTTTTTTCTTTGTGATGAGAACTCTTAGAATTTGCTCTCTTAACTTTCATATATGTCATTATAGCAGAGTTAACTATAGTGTTTATGCTGTACATTTTTGTATTTTTAAAAAGTTTATGTTTCATTATTAAAACTGTTAGTTGTAGGGGCGTTTGGGTGGCTCAGTTGGTTAAGTGTCTGCCTTTGGCTCAGGTCGTGATCCCAGGGTCCTGGGATCGAACCCCACATCCTGCTTCATGCTCAGTGGGGGAGTCAGCTTCTCCCTCCGCTCATCACCCACTTGTGCTCTCTCTCTCACAAATAGATAAAATATTCAAAAAACTGTTAGTTGTAGATTATGAGATTAGTTACCAAAAATATGATTAGGCTAAGTGCTAAATTGAAAAGTCCTACTTTTCCTCCTTAGTTTTAAGATTATTATTTATATGTATAAAGACAGGAGGGGAAGTTATAAACATTACAAGGATTTAAGATTATAATAATAAATTTTCCCTTTTTTGTAGAAAACATAGCTCTGCTGGCTGAAACAGCTTTGAGATTCCTGGAATTAGTACAGTTAAAAAATCTCAATATGGAAAATGACCCAAATAGTGAAGAAATAGATGAAGTTACGCATCCCAATGGCAATTACGACACAGGTAATATGATTTTCTCTTCCAGATTTCTTATTATTTGGAATGAATTACTAATGTGGACTTGAAGGAAACTATCATTATAATTTTCATGTAAGATGAAAGAATACCATATATATATATATATGGTGTGTGTTTCCTATATATGTATATATATGTGTATATATATATATGTATATATATAGGAAAGGTACCTGGTGTTTCATTGTTCTCTCTACTCTGTATACACTGTATACCAGATACACTGTTACCTAACCAGAAAATGATTAGCTTGTTGCCACAGATTCTAAGTTCAGTTGTTTTTCAGCCACAATTGATTTGTGTCAATAGTAAAGCTAGCTGAATTGTATAATTCTTACAAGATGGAAGAAAAAAACATTGACAACGTCATAGCTAAAGCATCTAAGCCTTTTCTCCTTGTGTGAGTATACTTTGAGTATCCTCAATCATAAACTGTGTTTATGTTGTACTATCTGTGATTTATGGATCAAACCCCACACCTTTTGCTTTAAATGAACAGATGTGATGGTAAACTCTTTGAGGTCAAAGTTTCTGTCTTAAGTTTCTTTACATACAAACAACTCTTAGCAGGCTTTTAATTAATGTTTATTGAGTTAAAGATTTAGAAGTAAAAATAATACACTTAGATCTGTTCTAGGATATTTCTAGTTCAGGAAAACTAGAGAAATCTAGTTTTAGATTTTTATGCTATACACAACAGTAATGGCTTTATTACTTATTAGAAGGGCATCATATTTAGCATATATTCTCTGCAGTTGAAGACAGTGGAATAATTTTGAACTTATAGAAGAATGTATCAGAAAGGAAATCCTCGCTTTTTTCATGGAATTACTTAGAAAATGATACTGTCCTACATTCTATAACCATGTAATTGGATGTTTATAGATAATGAAGTTAGGTGTTAAACCTTTTTTGGAGTTGATCTAAAGTTTGTCTTAATGCGAAGATAGTATTTTGCATATCAGACCACCTTTTCTCTTGAAAGTGGCTGCACCAGGAGTGGCCTCTGCCCTCATTCATTAAGCCAACAGATAATTGTTAAACATAAGCTCCGCATTAAGCAATTATGTGCCTGCTCTAAGCACTAGAAATATAGTGGTGAATAAGACAGAAGAGATCCTCCTGTTGAGCTTACATTTTAGAAGGGAAAGGAAAAAAGGAGGGCGTGTAGGAGATAAAGTCAGAGAAGAAGGTGGTGGCCTTATCATGTAAAGCCTTGACAGGATTTGCAGTATATTTTCTGCTTTCTAAAAATTTAATAAACTGACCTTAAAAATGCTTTCTAAAAGTATTAAATTGTACCATCAGTTTATATCCTTAACAAGTCTAGTATTTTAAGTCCTTGTTCAAGTTGATTTTATTGGTGGCAGTATGATCTTTTTGGTATTATCCCATAGTTTTTCTCCTTGAGCCTCAAAAACAGATCTGTTTAATTAATGAGTTGGTAACCATGCTTGTGGCATATGCTTATCAGGGTGTTGTTCTCCAGTTTTTTTTAAGATTTTATTTATTTACTTGACGGAGAGAGACACAGCGAGAGAGGGAACACAAGCAGGGGGAGTGGGAGAGGGAGAAGCGGGCCTCCCGCAGAGCAGGGAACCCGATGCGGGGCTTGATCCCAGAACCCTGGGATCATGACCTGAGCCGAAGGCAGACGCTTAACGACTGAGCCACCCAGGCGCCCCTGTTCTTCAGTTTATATTTTGGTTTCTCATCTGTCCTTCAGAACTTTGAACAGTGGAAAAATTTAGTGGTTATAGACTTTTTATAGTGGCTTCTCTAATTGTTCTTTTTCCTCCAAGGAGTAAGAAAGAAGCCTACGTCTATATCTTGGGGGGAAAAACTGATCCTATCTTTATTTTATTTTATTTTATTTTTTTAGAGCTGCAAGCCTTACATGAAATGGTCCAACAGAAAGTTGTCACTTTGCTAAGTGACCCTGAAAATATTGTGAAACAAACCTTGATGGAAAATGGAATAACACGGCTGTGTGTATTCTTTGGACGTCAGAAAGCCAATGATGTTTTATTGTCCCACATGATCACTTTCCTAAATGATAAGAATGATTGGCATCTTCGTGGAGCTTTTTTTGATAGTATAGTTGGTATGTTTTACCATTTGTTTTAAAATACATCTTTAAGATTTTGAATTGTTCTCTCAAATAGTACTTCTGTGAGGTCTGAAAGATAGGTGACAAGACTACCAATTTCATTAATAATGAAATGAGCTCCTAGTGTTTCTGTCTTTATGCTGCTTTTGGATGATAAAAATATCTTAGCTAATCAAGGGATTGGTTAATTAAATTGTGATTCATTCATATGAAGGAATATCATGTGGTCATTAAAAACAATGTTTTAAAAGAATATTTAATGACCTGGGAAAGTACCATGAAATACTATTAAAGTGACCAAAGTATTGGTTCTATAAGGTAATATAACAAATATGTTTATAAAGAAGTCTGGAATATACTAAGATTTATATAGTGATTATCTCTGGGGCTGGGATTATAGGTGATTATTTATGTTTTTGATATTTGTCAAATTTTTTATAGTAAACATGCATCAGAAAGTAACTTACAATGAGAAAATAACAGTTAAGCTACAAGTGTGAATGAAAATCAATTTAATTAGGCAGAAAATTAAAGCTTGCAGGCTATGCTTTGTGTAAACGGAAAATGTGTGAAAAATTAGTTTTTTTCTATTTTTTTCAAAGTGTTAATTTTTTATTTTGTTCATTTGTTTTTCAGATTCCACATATAAGTGAAATCATATGGTATTTGTCTTTCTCTGATTTTTTTCACTTAGCATAATACCCTCTAGATCCATCCATGTTGTTGCAAATGGCAAGATCTCATTCTTTTTTTGTGGCTGAGTAATACTCCATTGTATAGATATACCACATCTTCTTTACCATTCATCTATTGACGGATACTTGGCTTGTTTCCATGTCTTGGTTATTGTAAATAATGCTGCAATAAACATAGGGGTACATATATTTTTTCGAATTAGAGTTTTTATTTTCTTTTAGGTAAATACCCAGTCGTGGAATTACTGGATCATATAGTATTTCTCTTAATTTTTTAAGGAACCTCTATACCATTCTCTGTGGTGGCTACACCAATTTACATTTCCACCAACAGGGTACAAGGATTCCTTTTTCTTTACATCCTCGCCAACACTTGATGTTTCTTGTGTTTTTGATTCTAGCCATTTTGACAGGTATAAGGTGATGTATCATTGTGGTTTTGATTTCCATTTTCCTGATGATTAGTGATGTTGAACATCTTTTCATGTATCTGTTGGCCATCTGCATGTTGTCTTTGGTAAAATGTCTGTTTAGGTCCTCTGCCCAGTTTTTTAATCAGATTATTTATTTGGGTGTTGAGTTGTAGAAGTTCTTTATACATGGTGGATATTAACTCCTTGTAAGATACATCATTTGCAAATACTTTCTACCATTCAGTAAGTTACCTTTTAGTTTTGTTGATGGTTTCTCCTTCACTGCAGAAGCTTTTGATTTTGGTGTAGTCCCAATTGTTTATTTTTGCTTTTGTTTCTTTTGCTTGAGGTGACATATCTAGAACATGTTTCTATGGCCTGCGTCTAAGAAATTACTGCCCATGTTTTCTTCTTGGAATTTTATGGTTTCATGTTTTACATTTAGGTCTTTAATCCATTTTGAGTTTATTTTGGTGTATGGTTTAAGAAAGTGGTTCAGTTTCATTCTTTGCATGTAGCTGTCCAGGTTTCCCAGCACCGTTTATTGAAGACACTGACTTTTCCCGTT
The DNA here is from genome assembly GCF_002201575.2 of Neomonachus schauinslandi. Taxonomy (NCBI): domain Eukaryota; kingdom Metazoa; phylum Chordata; class Mammalia; order Carnivora; family Phocidae; genus Neomonachus; species Neomonachus schauinslandi. Next base: position 127,945,041 of record NC_058403.1, read on the forward strand.
GTATATGCTTGCCTCCTTTGTCATAGGTTAATTGACCACATAGGTGTGGATTTTTTTCTGGGCCCTTTATCCTGTTTCATTGATTTGTGTGTCTGTTTTTGTGCCAGTACCATACTGTTTTGATTACTACAAGTTTGCAGTATATCTTGAAATCTGGGATTGTGATAGCTCCAGCTTTGTTCTTCTTTCTCAAGATTGCTTTGGCTATTTGGGGTCTTTTGTGATTCTATACAAATTTTAATATTATTCTGGTTTTGTGTAAAATGTTGGCATTTTGATAGGGATTGCATTGAGTTTGTAGATTGCTTTGGGTAGTATGGACATTTTAACAATATTTTTCCAACCCATGAACATACAGTATCTTTCCATTTGTATCATCTTCCAGTTTCTTTCATCAGTGTTTTATGGTTTCCAAAATCCAGTTTTTCACCTCCATGGTTAAGTTGATTCCTACACATTCTTTTCGGTGCAATTGCAGATAGAACTGTTTTCTTACTTTCTCTTTCTGCTGCTTTGTTACTAGTGTGTAGAATGGCAAGATTTCTGTGTATTTTGTATCCTGCAACTTTACTGAATTTATTTATTTTAATAGTGTTTTGGTGAAGTCTTTAGAGCTTACTGTATATAGAATCATGTTATCTGCAAATAGTGACAGTTTTACTTATTCCTTACCAATTTGGATACCTTTTATTTCTTTTCATGTCCAATTGCTGCAGCTTAGACTTCCATTACTATGTTGAATAAAAGTGGTGAGAGTGGACATCCTTGTCTTCTTCCTGTTCTTAGAGGAAAAGCTCTTAGTTTTTCACCATTGAGTATGATGTTAGCTATGGGTTTTTTATATATGGCCTCTAGTATGTTGAGGTATGTTTCCTCTAAACCCACTGTGTTGAGAGTTTTTGTCATGAACAGATGTTAAATTTTGTCAAAGGCTTTTTCTGCATCTATTGAGGTGACCATATAATTTTATCCTTTGGTTTATTAATGTGATGTATTAATTTGCAAATACTGAACCATCCTTGCATCCCTGGAATAAATCCCACTTGATCATGTGTGGTGAATGATTTTTTTTAATGTATTGTTAAATGCTCATTGAATGGGTTGCTCATATTTTGTTGACGATTTTTGTGTGTATGTTTATCATAGATATTGGCCCACAGTTTTCTTTTTTCTTTTTTTTTTTTTCTTGTGGTGTCTTTGGTTTTGGTGTCAGGGTAGTGCTGGCTTTCCTTCCTCTTCTTTTTTTTTGGAATAATTTGAGGAGAATAGGTATTAATTCTTTGAATGGTTGGTAAAATTCACTTGTGAATCCATCTGGTTCTGGACTTTGTTCTTTCGGTGGTGTTTATTTTTTTTTTTAAGATTTTATTGATTTATTTTAGAAAGAGAGCATGAACGGGGGGGGGGGGGGGGGGGGGAAAGGGATAAGCAGACTCCATGCTGAGCATGGAGCCCAACTTGGGACTCAATCCCAGGACTCTGAGACACAGTCTGAGCCAAAACCAAGAGTCAGCTACTTAACAGACTGAACCACCTCTCAGTGCCCCTCTTTGGGAGTTTTTTGATTACTGATTCAGTTTCATTACTAGTAATTGGTCTGTTCAGATTTTCTATTTTTTCTTGATTACTTTTAGAAGATTGTATGTTTCTAGGAATTTATCCATTTCTTCTAGTTTGTCCAATTTGTTGGCATATAATTATTTATAGTTTTATCATCCTTTGGATTTCTGTGGTGTCAGTTGTTACTTCTCCTTTGTTTCTAATTCAGTTATGAAATAGTATATGCCAAAGCCATGTTATTATGGTTACCAATTAACCTTTTTTTGTATCATTTTGCACATGATTGTAACAGCTTGTCTGTTAGCTTAAAAGATTGAAAAACTATTCTACATATTGGAAAGCTTCACTGGTATCTGAACTTTCTCATGTATTTGCAGAAAGCTGTAGGGTATAGATTTTGGTTCCCAAGAATCTAGGAAAGTGACTGCTAAAAGGTTTGCCTTTGGTTTTTTCCCAAAAAATAAAAAAAGAAAAGAAACTCATATAGCAACAGTATTGATATTTCTGTAAATGCTGCCATATAATGTTTTGGAGAAAAGGATCCTTTTCTCCGTTTCAAAATTGTATGCTATTCTTGCTTTTTTACTATTGGAGATTATTGATCTGTTTTCAGACATCTTCATAGTTAAAAAATTAAAAATTTTTTGATGTATAATTGATATATAATATATTAGTTTCAGGTGTACAACAGTGATTCAACATTTACATATAAATGCTCACCACGGTGAGTGTACTTACTGTCACCAAAGTTAGTGCAATATTATTGTTTATATTCTATGTTGTATTTTACATTTCATGACTTACTTATTTTATAGTGAAGTTTGTCCCTCTTAATCCCCTTCACCTATTTCACCCGTCTCCTCACCCCTCTTCCGTCTGGCAACCACCAGTTTGTTCTCTGTATTTATGAATCTGTTTCTGTTTTGTTTGATTTTTCATTTTGTTTTTTAGATACCATGTATAAGTGAAGTTGTATGTTATTTGTCTTTGCCTGACTTGTTTAACTTAGCATAATACCCTCTAGGTCCATCCATGTTGTTACAAATGGCAAGATTTCACTCTTTTGTGACTGAGTAATACTCCATTGTATATATGTACCACATCTTCTTCATCCTTTCATCTGTTTTTTTTTTTTTTTTTTTAAAGATTTTATTTATTTATTTGACAGAGTCAAAGCAAGAGAGGGAACACAAGCAGGGGGAGTGGAGAGGGAGAATCAGGCTTCCTGTTGAGCAGAGAGCCCAATGTGGGGCTCGATCCCAGGACCCTGGGATCATGACCTGAGCCAAAGGCAGATGCTTTTAATGACTGAGCCACCCAGGTGCCCCCATCCTTTCATCTGTTGATGGACACTTAGGTCCCTTCCATATCTTGCCTATTGTAAATAATGCTGTAATGAAAATGGGAGTACAGATGTCTCTTTGAGAGCCTGAATTCATTTATTTGGATATATACCCAGAAGTAGAATTGCTGGGTAATATGGTATTCCTATTTTTAAATTTCTGAGGAACTTCCATGCTGTTTTCCATAGTGTCTGTATCAATTTACATGCCCACCAGTAGTACACAAGGATGCTCTTTTCTCCACATTCAGGTCCTTTGCCCATTTTGTAACTGGATTGTCTGTCTTTCTGGTGTTGAGTTGTATAAGTTCTGTATATATTTTGGATATTAACCCCTTATTGGATATATCATTTGCAAATATTTTTTCCCATTCAGAAAGTTGCCTTTTTGTTTTGTTGATGGTTTTTTCCACTGTTTGTATTAGTTTATTGATTCATCTCAGACGCCTCTAACTCTATTCTTATACTTTGCTTCTCACATCTTTGTCTTTCTTGCTTTCTTCTTTCAAATCTTATTTTTATTTCTTTTTTGTGGAAAAGGTGGTGCTTAGAACTTCCATCTGTTGATCAATTCATGTGTATTTTGAATCATGCCTTAATGTTTTTAATTCTAAAATTACTTTCATTGTTTGTATTTTGTTTATAAAAGTAATATATGTTTGCTGTAGAAAAAAAATTTTTTTTTTTAAAGATTTTATTTATTTATTTGACAGAGAGAGACAGTGAGAGAAGAACACAGGCAGGGGGAGTGGGAGAGGGAGAATCAGGCTTCCCGCGGAGCAGGGAGCCCGATGTGGGGCTCGATCCCAATCATGACCTGAGCTGAAGGCAGATGCTTAACGACTGAGCCACCCAGGCGCCCCTGCTGTAGAAAAGTTGGAAAATAAAGAAACCAAGAAGAAAATAAATCACCTCTAATCTTACAGTCCTTTATGACGTCTGTTAATGTTTTGGTGTTTTAATTCTATAGGTCACTCTCTCTTCTTTCCATTCCATTTTTGCCATCTTGTCATATATGTCATGAGGCACTATTGTGTACCTGGTAAGAGTAGGTATTCTATTCTGGAGCCATACTGTTGGATTCATGTTCTGGCTTTGTCATTTATTAGTTGTGGTTGATGGGGAAATCATTTAATGTCTTTTTCCTTAGTTTCTGTATTTGTAAAATGGGAATAACACTAGTACCTATCTGGGGACTCCTGGTTGGCTTAGTCGGTTAAGCGTCTGCCTTTGGCTTGGGTCATGATCCCCAGTCCTGGGATCAAGCCCCACTTCGCTCCCTGCTCAGCAGGGAGCCCCCCCACCCCCCCGCTTATGCGTGCACGCGTGCGTGTGCTCTCTCTCTCAAATAAAATCTTGAGAAAAATAATAGTACCTATCTGTTGTGTTGTGAAGATAAAATGAACTAACATATGTAGTAGTGCTGGGCACAGAAGTATTATGTATGTATTATATTACTTCTTAATCTTATTATTTTTTAATTCTTTTTCTGGTGACATATTCTAAGCATTTTCTCATGTCATTAAAATTTTTTTGAAACCAGCGTGCCTGGGTGGCTCAGTTGGTTAAGGATCTGCCTTTGGCTCAGGTCGAGCCCCACATCAGGCTCCCTGCTCAGCGGGGAGCCTGCTTCTCCCTCTGCCTCTGCCTGCTGCTCCCCCTGCTTGTGCTCGCTCTGTCAGATAAATAAATGAAATCTTAAAAAAAATTTATTTGAAACCATAATTTAATAGATGAAGATAGTCCATTATATGGTTTTACCCAAATTTATCACTTTTGGATATTTAAATTATTTTCATTTTTTCCTTTCATATAGAGATAATATTTTACATAAATATTTGCTTCTGATTATTTTCTCAGGATAGAAGTCTGAAATTTTAATTATTGGGTTAAAGAATATGAATATATTTTTAAAACTCCTGATGCATTTTATAAGCATTTCAAAAAACATTGTATCATTTTCCATTCTGATCAGCATCGTTTGACCCTACTGCAGACCCTTCAGCATGGAATAGGCTTCACATAATCTTTGCCTGTTGGTATGGTAAAATGATAACTTGTTTTGATGTATATTTCTGTGTTTATTTGTGGAGGTGAAAAATTTCTTATGTTGATTACTCATTCGTACTTCTTCTGTGAATTTTTATTTATTATTTTGGCCCTTTTTTTTTTTTCTTAAAGATTTTATTTATTTATTTGACAGAGAGATAGAGAGAAAGCAGAAGTAGGCAGAGAGGCAGGCAGAGGGAGAGGGAGAAGCAGGCTCCCTGCTGAGCAGGGAGCCCGATGTGGGGCTTTATCCCAGGACCCTGGGATCACGACCTGAGCTGAAGGCAGACGCCTAACCACTGAGCCACCCAGGCGCCCCTGTTTTGAGCCTTTTATAAATGTACATTAAAATTTTTAATCATTGGCAAATACTTTTCTCAAGTAACTTGTTAGGTTAATAATCTGTTGGGTGCACATCTTTTTTTTATAATGCTTTATTTTTCACACTTAACTGTTTAATTGATCATTATTTTGGTCTGCGGTGTAAAGTGAAATCTGATTTTCCTCAGAAAAATAATCAGTTTTCCTGACACTATTTAAACATTTCATTTCTTTCCCATTGATTGATGAAGCTTATGTTATTATGTGTTGCGTGCTTGTGTCTTTCAGTTTTAGTTTTCTTGGTATCTCTTCTATTCCCTTGATTTCTCATTTCTGTACTCAATTTTATATTCTCTTATTATAGTTATATTTATTATATCATAATTATTCTAGATTTATAAGCAACTTTAGTATCTGGTAGGTTAAGCTCCCCAGATGTCAATCTTATTTTCCAAAGGATTTTGAGCTATTTTGGCTCATTATACATTTCTAACTTTGTAAAGTTCCTAAATAAAATCCGCTGAGATTTTAGGTAGTATTTTTCCTTTTATTAAAGAAAAAATTTCTGTAATTACTTATCAGTTATAGGAGAAATATGCTTTTGTAAATTATTCAAAGTCTGCAATGTATTAAAAGCAATAGTTGCATTTTCCAGAAGCAACTACTCTGGATTTTGTTTTTAGTTTGACATCTTCAGGTGTTTATTGCCATATCTCTAATATTTTTCTACTACTTTCAAGAATTATTGACTTTAGACTTTAATCTCTTGACTTTTTTTCTATGCCACATGAAGTTTTTTTTTTTTTTTTTTTTTAAGATTTTATTTATTTATTTGACAGAGACAGGAGAGAGGGAACACAAGCAGGGGGAGTGGGAGAGGGAGGAGCAGGCTCCCCGCCGAGCAGGGAGCCTGATGCGGGGCTTGATCCCAGGACCCTGGGACCACAACCTGAGCTGAAGACAGACACTTAATGACTGAGCCACCGAGGCTCCCCTATGCCACATGAAGTTTTAACTCATACCATTTTCTGTTCCCTCTTCCCCTCTGTTTTTGAGATGTAGATCACTATTTTCAGTGCTTTAGTTTTTGTGTGTTGTTTTTATAACTTTGAATAATTAAACCTACTTCTTGTTGATCTACTTCTGGACTACAAGGAGATGAGCGCCCCTTTCTCTTTCTCCTTTTCCTTGTTGGTAGGTTCTTTCTGCCAATTATTGATTGACAGTTCAACTAACAAATGCATTGCATAGTTGATAATATTTATATTTTGTTCTGTAGTTATAATAAAGTCTTGTGCTTGTATAGACTGATTCTGAAATTTCAAAGCAAAATTTACATGATTATGTGTAAATTTTATTGACTTCAGAACCAAGTGGTGTACTATATTTGCTTCCCCACAGTTCTAATGCCATGATTCCTTTATCACTTGATGAAAATGTTTAGGATGTCATCAGTGGATTCTTTCTGTCTTCTGCAGATTATTAAGGACATTGCACATTTTAATTTACTTTTTATTTATACCACTATTTTCTTGAACAGTTTTTTGTTTGTTCTGGGCTTTCAGATTCCTTTGTTTTCCTTTCGAAAGAAAGTAATACATCTTCTTTACCTTGTCTGTAATATCAAGCTTCTTTCTTACCAGTTTTACCTATTGCTTGTAATCTATTCCATTTTTCTTTTTGATACATTTTTGAAATTTATTGGCTTTTTGTTCTAATTTGGCTGATTGATTTCTGAATCTTTGCTAGCTATTATCAGTTTATCCCCTTGAATTCCTGGGTTGTATCTGTCATTTTTGTATATTGTGAATTTTTTTTTATTTTGCTGAAGAACATCCTCAAGAAACTTTCTTAGGTAGGGTTGCATGGGAAGTTAACCTGGATAAGTCTTTGTATGTTTTAAAATGACTTTTTTTGTTCTCTTATTTTATTGGCAGTTTAAGTGTAAAATTTATTTCACAACTTTGGAGGTCTTGCTCTGTTGTGTTCTAGCCTCCGTTGTTGCTAAAGATTATTTTGTGAAGATCGTTTTCATAGTTCCTCTTTCCTTTTTAGGGGACATATTTTTCTTTCTCTAAGTTCGTAAGATCTTTTTTTTTCCCTTGGTGTTCCAGAATTTCTTGGTGATTTGCTTTGGTATGGATCTTTTTCATATATTGTGCTGAGTAGGAAGTGCGATGGCCTATCCTGGATTGTTGCTCAATATATTTGGGTTTTGATTAATTTTATTGTTTAACTTTTTTTTTTTTTTTTTTTTTTTTTTTTTTTTTTTTA